>NC_057802.1:345904395-346204395 GCF_018294505.1 Triticum aestivum | reverse complement strand
GCTGATACATGGGCAGTGCGAAAAGCCTGCAGAAACTGGTCCCATGTGACAGTGTCGATGGGGTAAGTGGCTGTGAAATTCTCCCACCATGATGCTGCGGGTCCATCAAGCCGATGTGCGGCAAAATGCACTCTCTCCGCATCTGTGCATCCTGCAGTGGTCAACTCCCTTCCAATCTTGCGGAGCCAATCATCTGCAACTATCGGCTCGGTGCTACTGGAGAACACCGGCGGATTCAGCCTTAGAAAACGGGCTAAGTGATCAACAGGTGGTGGTGGTGGGTTGTTGTTGTTGTTGTTCCCCTGGTTCTGATTCTGGACTAGTATCTGCATCAATGTATTCTGCTGCTGGATCAACTGAGTGAGCTCCGGTGGGAAAGCAAATCCATTGTCGCGTCTCGGAGGCATCTGATGGGTTTAGAAAAGGTGAGAAAACAAAATAGAATGAGGTCTAGGGGAAAACACTACCCATATGCACATGAGACAAACACAATCATATCACTTCAATCAATTCAAACAAGGGCATACAATCGGTCTAACTATCGTTACAAAAGTGCTCGGACTAAGCTATATACATGGGGGAATACTACTACTGATATGGTGGTCGACTAGAAAAATTGATTGGTGGAAGATTCTATAATATCTGCTCCAGCTTCATCAACAACGTCATCATCGCTATCGTCGGGGTCTGAGTCGGTGTCATCGATGATGATGTAGTTCTCCAGGCAGGTGGAATCATCGTCTTCTCCTCCTGGTGCGGGGTCTCCCATGAATACTCCTACCTTCCTTGTTAGATCGTCATTCTTCTCCACGAATATCGTCATTTCCTCCTCATATCCATCGCGTGTAGACTTGAGTTCTTCCTCCAGCTCCTTGATCCTGGTCATTGCCTTCTTTAGATCTATCATGCCTGCGCACATCTGGTTCTCCTGGCGACGAATGTGCTGGTTTAACTCCTGGAAGAAAGCTGCAATGGACCTATCCTTCCTGGTGTTGATCATCTCCCATTGCTCATCTGGCGCCCACAAATCTGGTAGATTGTATCCTTGAGAACCTTGTGGTAAACTTCTCCAATGCGTCCCATGGTGATGTGGGCTCCCATGCTCTTTCCTAGACTCCAGGTTGGTGCATCAAAGGAAAACTCTATGGGCTCAGTAACTGGCGTGAAAGTCCTTCCTGGAACTTGAACTCGAATCATCCAGCGCTCCTCTTCTGGTAAAGTGGCATTGTAGGTCCCGGTGAAGCTTGGTACTCCAATGTTCAGGTATCTAGTGACTTCCTTCAAGTGTCGTCCAAACGGCGTGTCTTCATCCGGTTGTGTAAACTTGTTCCTCGAGTCTGCCATCCTAAGGAGTAGAAAATGGAGAGGAGTCAGGAATGAAAAGAGAGTAGTGATCTAGGGTTTTAGCTTAGTGGTCGTGTCCTACAGTCAACGTGTGCTCTGATACCATCTTGTAGCGACCAGACCTCAAACAGTCTGATCTCTGTGCATCAGTGTCATCCTTTGATCGGTAATGCTGACACACACAGTACTGGAGGATTTATAACAGAGTAGCAATCACACACTTATTACATCGAATGTCTCAAAAGAGAACTTATTACAATAAATATGGCTTAAGGCCATCTAAAACGATAACAGCGGAAGGCTTGGAAGATAAAGTGAGTCCATCAAATCCAACGGCATCACTGAGTGAAAGATAACGACCTATGGCTCCTTACTCATCGTCTGAAAAGTCTGCAACATGAACGTTGCAGCCCGAAACGGGTCAGCACATGGAATATGCTGGCAAGGTAACACAAGAGTAATGAACAGAATATTTGCTATCGCTACATGCATATCTGGCTGGTGGAAAGCTCTATGGTTACAGTTTTGCATAAAGGCAATTTTTCCCTACAACAAAGGAATAAATTTTATTAAACTATCATGGTGGTTGTTAAACATTGAGAAGGTTCCTCCAACTCAATCCCAATTAAGCATCATCATTAAATCCAATCAAATTATATTAAGAGTGATGAGATCAACATGATAATCCAAGAACCATATACTCAAGATGTCCATAACCGGGGACACGGCTAACCATGATTAGTTTATACACTCTGCAGAGGTTTGCACACTTTTCCCCACAAAACTCGAATACATCCATGGTCGGAGATTCGAGACACAGTCTTTCTGAAGCATTAACTCTCTACTCTGGATAGACAGTACCACCTACAACCCACTACATCTGCTAGTCTACCTCTTCAAGAGCTTCACGCAACTTACTCAACTATGCCAGATCCCATAATGGCTTGTGGCCACACATGGAAGTTTCTAGCATGAATAATCTTATGATCCCTTTGAGCCTAGGTGGCGGAGCGTAGGATGATCACACGGGTCCTCCGGGATATACTAGGACAACACTGGATTCTCCAGGTGCCCACAAACAATCCACCCAGATGTGTATTAAAGTTGCCACCTTAAGTTGAACCATTAATTAACAAACTCACATCTATCATGGATACACTCAAACCCAATCCACATCTACGAGCATAGCATAGCAATATAAGCAACGTAGAAGTAACTCCCATAGGTTTCATACTAAACAGGTAAATAGGTACTACCTCATCTACTTCCCAAAACCCACAAGTTAATCATATCCTAACCATGCAATTTTTTGAGGATTGATCTAATGCAATAAAACTGGGTAGTAAAGAGGTATGATCAAAGTGTTACTTGCCATGCTGATGATCCGTGAAACCTAGAGACTCGTAGTAGCACGCTTCGCACTCCGGGTACTCTATCGCATACAAACAAGCATACAATAAGCACTCAACTAAAAGCACGGGTAAACCTCAAATAAGAGATCTAACCAGAAAGTTCAACTTAAGAACTCCGGTTTGCAAAAAGAATCAAATGAAACGAAGCAACAAAACTCAAACTGCGAAAGAAACAAGATCCGTTTACTAATCTAGACTTAAGTCAAATTTTACAGTAGCAAAATCTTGTTCAATTTGGTTAAACAGAAAGAGGGCTTCGAAACGAAGATCTAGGCGCTTGAATCGCCTGATTCCGACAAACGAGAAAAGATAAACTAAAACGAAAAACAGGGCAGAAATCGCGATCAAAAATAATCACAGAAAAATCCCTGGAAAAAGAAAAACTAATGAGCAGGCTAACGAACGAACATTCACTGTCTGCGGCTAACGGGTGAAAACCGTTCGTTAAACGAACGTACGAACGGGCATTCGCTAAATAACTAAACCGGGAAAAAAATAAAACCGATCTAAAATAAAATAACCGCGGGTTCTAAAAAAACAAATGGTTTTCTAACAAAAACCGGCGGCTACCTCGGGACACGTGATGGAGGCGGCGGCGGGCAACTCCGGCGAGGCGGTGGCCGGCGGCGGAGTCAGCAGCGGGGCGGCGACGGTGAAGCGGCGCGGCGGCAGCGGCGGCGGGGCTCGGCGGCGGCGGCTACGGCGAATCCGGCGGCGACGACGCGAATTTCGAGGCGGGGCGGGGCGGCTCGGGCCTCGGTCTTAAAAAGGCCGGCCGGGTGCAGTGTCCTAGTCGGACACGGCCCGGTAAGGCGGTTGACTTTTTTTTTAAATAATTCCGCGCAGAAAAACAAAGAAAAGAAATACTAAACTGTCTCCAAAAATCCTGAAATAAATTTTCCCCGTCTTCTAAAAATATAGCGGACAAGGTGAACATTTATTTGGGCCTTGATTGAAATTATGGAAAACACATTTTTTCCTTAATAAAATAGCGATAAAAACTCCGAACAAAATCTTATTTGATTTTAATATTAAATCTCTAATATTAATTGCAACAATGACCAGAACTATGTTTATCAACTCTCAATTACTTTTATTCATCGTACTCTTTTTATGTGAAGTCATTACTTTCCATAAGATCAACACATGATCTTTTTATTTCTTTTTGTTCTTTCTATTATTTAATTCCCTCAATATCATAGCAAAATTGCAAAGCTCTCAACTCAAAACTACTCTTTATTATATATAACTTACGGACTCGATTACATAGATAGAGATCAAAACAAAACTCAAAGCTGGATCATGCTAAAAACTTCATTCTACTAGATCAAGATATAACCAAAAGGATCAAACTAAGAAAAACGGTAAAGGTAAAGGTGTGATGGTGATACGATACCGGGGCACCTCCCCCAAGCTTGGCAGTTGCCAAGGGGAGTGCCCATACCCATGTATTTATGTCTCTTTCTTCGGAGGTGGTGATGATGGAGTTGTTGATGAAGTAGTGCTACACTTCCAGCGAAGGAGAAACTCCAATCTATGAATGATGCTCTGGAGGGTAATGATATGCTCTTGCAACACAATATTTTCATGGGTGAGATATTTGTTTTGTACATGAACTAATTCAATGATCTTGAAAGCTTCAATTTCAATTGGGGTAAGATGATTGTAGTAAGGTTGAAGAATGTCTTCTTCTTCTGCTGTCGGAACTTGATCTTCCGCGGCCTTCTTCATCTTATCACCCTCGTTGATTTCCCCAAGTTCTTCTATCTTCATCTCTATCTTCATTGGCCAAGTATCGTCGCCTGCGTTTTTGGAGGAGGGGGACGACATGATGTCTGGCTTTGAAAACTCTGGTACAAAACAGCTCAAAACGAAATAGGGGATATTGCCGTGGTACGGTGGTCAAACCTTCGGGAGATTATATATTGATTTTTTACCGACCAAAAGAAGTATTGTGCAAGAAAACGGAGTCCGGAGGGCACACGAGGTAGCCACAAGGCAGGGGGGCGTGCCCAGGGGGTAGGGTGCGCCCTCCACCCTTGTGGATGCCTCGTGCACTCTTCGGACTACTTTTAATTTTCCTAATTTTTTAAATATTCCAAAACGGAGAAAAATTGCCATTGGAAACGTTTTGGAGTCGGTTTACTTACTGTGCCACATACCTATTCCTTTTCGGAGTCTGAAACGTTTTGGAAAGTGTCCCTTATGTACTCCTCCGGTTTTACGGTGTCAATTATATTGGTCTCAACATTTATGGGAGTACCTGAGATATAACATTTGATTCTTTGACCGTTTACCACCTTCGGATTTGTGCCTTCGGCATTGTTGAATTTATGGCACCAGAACGATAGACCTCCTCGATAATGTAAGGACCTTCCCATTTAGAGAGAAGCTTTCCTGCAAAAAAATCTTAACCGAGAGTTGTATAGCAAAACATGATCACCTACATTAAACTCACGTTTTTGTATCCTTTTGCCATGCCATCTTTTAACTTTTTCTTTAAACAACTTGGCATTCTCATAGGCTTGGGTTCTCCATTCATCGAGCGACCTAATGTCAAATAACCTCTTCTCACCGGCAAGTTTGAAATCATAATCGAGCTCTTTAATAGCCCAATATGCCTTGTGTTCTAATTCAAGAGGTAAGTGACAAGCCTTTCCATAAACCATTTTATAAGGAGACATACCTACAGGATTCTTATAAGCAGTTCTATAAGCCCATAATGCATCATCAAGTTTATTAGACCAATTCTTTCTAGATCTACTAACAGTCTTTTGCAAAATGAATTTAAATTCTCTATTGCTCAATTCTACTTGACCACTAGACTGAGGATGATATGGAGATGCAATTCTATGGTTAACATCATACTTAGCAAGCATTTTATGGAAAGCACCATGAATAAAATATGAACCACCATCAGTCATTAAATATCTAGGGACTCCAAACCTCGGAAAAATAACTTCCTTAAGCATCTTAATAGAAGTGTTTTGATCAGCACTACTAGTTGGGATAGCTTCTACCCACTTAGTAACGTAATCAACAACAACTAAAATATGTGTATACCCATTAGAGGAAGGAAAAGGTCCCATATAATCAAAGCCCCAAACATCAAATGGTTCAATAACAAATGAATAATTCATAGGCATTTCCCGACGTCTACTAATATTGCCAATTCTTTGGCATTCATCACAAGACAAGACAAACTTATGAGCATCCTTGAAGAGAGCAGGCCAATAAAAACTAGATTGCAATACCTTGTGTAAAGTTCTATCTCCAGCGTGGTGTCCTCCGTAAGACTTGGAGTGGCACTTGTGTAGGATCTGGTCCTGTTCATGCTCAGGTACACAACGTCTAATAACACCATCTACTCCTTCTTTATAAAGGTGTGGGTCATCCCAAAAGTAATGTCTTAGATCATAGAAAAACTTTTTCTTTTGCAGGTATGTGAAACTAGGCGGTACAAATTTAGCAAGAATGTAATTAGCATAATCAGCATACCATGGAGTATTATGAGAAGCATTTATGACAGCTAGCTGAGCATCAGGAGAAGTATCATCAATAGGCAGTGGGTCATCAAGAACACTTTCTAACCTAGACAAGTTGTCTGCAACGGGGTTCTCAGCTCCCTTTCTATCAATAATATGCAAATCAAATTCTTGTAGCAAGAGAACCCATCTAATAAGTCTAGGTTTAGCATATTTCTTTTCCATAAGATATTTAATAGCAGCATGATTAGTGTGAATAGTTACTTTGGAATCAACAATATAAGATGTGAACTTATCACAAGCAAATACAACTTCTAAAAATTCTTTTTCAGTAGCAACATAATTTCTCTGGGCACTGTCTAGAGTTTTACTAGCATAATGAATAACATTCAATTTCTTATCAACTCTTTGTCCTAGCACAACACCAACATCATAATCACTAGCATCACACATAATTTCAAGGCGTAGATTCCAATCAAGTGGCTGAACAATAGGAGCAGAAATCAAGGCTTTATCAAGTATTTCAAATGCTTCTACACAATCATCATAAAAAACAAAAGGAACATCTTCTTGCAAGAGATTAGTGAGAGGCCTATACATTTTAGAGAAGTCTTTAATAAACCTCCTATAGAAACCAACATGACCAAGGAAACTTCTTATAAGTTTGATATCTTTAGGACACGGCATCTTTTGAATAGCATCTACTTTAGCTTTATAAACTTCGGTACCTCTTTCAGAAATTTTATGCCCCAAGACAATACCTTCTTTAACCATAAAGTGGCACTTCTCCCAATTCAAAACAAGATTAGTTTCTTCACATCTCTGCAAAACTCGATCAAGGTTGCTTAAGCAATCATCAAAAGAAGTTCCGTAAACGGAGAAATCATCCATGAAAACCGCAACAATCTTTTCACAAAAATCATAGAATATAGCAGTCATACATCTTTGAAAGGTAGCAGGTGCATTGCATAAACCAAAAGGCATACGTCTATAGGCAAAGATATCGAAAGGGCAAGTAAAAGTGGTGTTCTCCTGATCATCGTCTTTTGACACAGGTATTTGAGAAAAACTAGAATAATCATCTAGAAAGCAAAAATGTGTATGTTTGGATAGTCTTTCTAGAATTTGATCAATAAAAGGTAGAGGGTAATGATCTTTTCTAGTAGCTTTATTCAATTTGCGAAAATCAATTACCATTCTATAACATGTAACAATTCGTTGTGGAATCAATTCATTCTTATCATTAGGAAAAACAGTAATACCTCCCTTCTTAGGGACACAAAGAACGGGACTTACCCATCTACTATCAGCAATAGGATAAATTATA
Organism: Triticum aestivum; assembly: GCF_018294505.1. Classification (NCBI taxonomy): domain Eukaryota; kingdom Viridiplantae; phylum Streptophyta; class Magnoliopsida; order Poales; family Poaceae; genus Triticum; species Triticum aestivum. The sequence goes on along the minus strand of NC_057802.1, from coordinate 346,196,827 downwards.
CCTGCCTCTAGAAGCTTTAGTATTTCATTTCTTACCACTTCCTTCATCTTAGGATTTAACCGTCGTTGGTGATCAATAACTGGTTTAGCATCATGCTCCAAATTAATTTTGTGCTGACATAGAGTGGGACTAATGCCCTTAAGAATATCAAGAGTATATCCAATAGCGGCACGGTGCTTCTTCAGAGTTTTCAATAATTTCTTTTCTTCATGCTCTGAAAGGTTAGCACTAATAATAACAGGATATATCTTCTTTTCATCAAGATAAGCATATTTCAAAGTATCAGGTAATTGTTTAAGCTCAAACACGGGATCACCCTTGGGTGGAGGAGGATCTCCAAGGTTTTCAAGAGGCAAATTGTGTTTCAAAACAGGCCCTTGATTAAAGAATATTTCATCTATTTCCCTTCTTTCATTCATAAACATATCATTTTCATGGTCTAGCAAATATTGTTCTATAGGATCCGTAGGAGGCATGGCAATAGAAGCAAGACAAACAATTTCATCCTTACTAGGCAATTCTTTATCATGGGGTTGCCTATGAAATTTAGACAAATTAAAATCATGAGACATATCCCCTAAACCAACAGTAACAATATCTTTCTCGCAATGTATCTTAGCATTAACAGTATTCAAGAAAGGTCTACCAAATATAATGGGACAAAATCATGTTGTGGGGAACCAAGAACAAGAAAATCAGTAGGTTATTTAATTTTCCCACACAAGACTTCAACATCTCTAACAATCCCAATTGGTGAAATAGTATCTCTATTGGCAAGCTTAATAATAACATCAATATCTACTATCTCAGCAGGTGCACTATCATTCATAATTTCTTGGTACAAGGTATAAGGAATTGCACTCACACTAGCACCCACATCACATAAGCCATGATAACAATGATCTCCTATTTTAACGGAAACAACAGGTATGCCAACAACATGTCTATGTTTACCTTTAGTATCGGGTTTAGCAATCCTAGCAGCTTCATCACAGAAATAAATAACATGCCCTTCAATATTATCAACCAAGAGATATTTAACCATAGCATTACTAGGTTCAACTTTAATTTGCTCAGGGGGTATAGGTGTTATAATATAACTCTTATGAACTACCGTTGAAGCTTTAGCATGATCCTTTATTCTAACAGGAAAAGGTGGTTTCTCAATATAAGCAGTAGCAACAATATGATCAACATTATAAGTAATAGTTTATTATTCAACTTTAATAGGTTCTACTACTTTAACTTCAATGGGAGGGTGATATTTAAACCACTTCTCCTTAGGGAGATCAACATGAGTAGCAAATGATTCACAAAAAGAAGCTACTATCTCAGAGTCAAGTCCATACTTAGTGCTAAAATCACGAAAAGCATCGGTATCCATAAAAGATTTAACACAATCAAACTTAAGGTTTATACTTCACTTCTTACCTTCGTCGAGTTCCCAATCTTCAGACTTGCGTTTAATTCTTTCCAATGAATCCCATTTGAATTCAATATCCTTCTTTATAAAAGAACCAGTACAAGAAGTATCGAGCAAGGATCGATCATTATGAGAAAGCCGGGCATAAAATTTTTGAATAATAATTTCTCTTGAGAGCTCATGATTGGGGCATGAATATAACATTGACTTAAGCCTCCCCCAAGCTTGAGCGATTCTTTCTCCTTCACGAGGCCAAAAATTATATATATATATATTTCCGATCACGATGAACCAGATGCATAGGATAAAACTTCTGATGAAATTCCAATTTCAATCGGTTGTAGTTCCATGATCCAATATCATCACATAGCCTAAACCATGTCAATGCCTTTCCCTTCAAATATAAAGGGAAGACCTTCTTCTTGACAACATCCTCAGGCATACCTGCAAGCTTAAATAATCCACAAAATTCATCCACATAGATTAGGTGCATATCAGGATGTAATGTTCCATCTCCTGCAGAAGGATTAGCTAGCAGTTTCTCTATCATACCCGAAGTAATTCCATAATAAATATCTTTAGTAGGTGCATTAGGTTGAGGAGGAACTATTTACTCATCTGGTCGGGGTGAAGATACCCCGAACAAGCCCCCCAAAGGATTATTTTCTATAGTAACAAGTGACAGTAAATTTCAGCACACTATATAAATGTTTCCTTACAAAATTCCACTTACCAAAGGCGCTTCACTCCCCGGCAACGGCGCCAGAAAAGAGTATTGATGACCCACAAGTATAGGGGATCTATCGTAGTCCTTTCGATAAGTAAGAGTGTCGAACCCAACGAGGAGCAGAAGGAAATGACAAGCGGTTTTCAGCAAGGTATTCTCTGCAAGCACTGAAATTATCGGTAACAGGTAGTTGTATGATGAGATAATTCGTAATGGGTAACAAGTAACAGAAGTAACTAAGGTGCAGCAAGGTGGCCCAATCCTTTTTGTAGCAAAGGACAAGCCTGGATGAACTCCTATATAAAGCAAAGCGCTCCCGAGGACACATGGGAATTGTTGTCAAGCTAGTTTTCATCATGGTCATATGATTCACGTTCATTACTTTGATAATTTGATATGTGGGTGGACCGGTGCTTGGGTGCTGCCCTACCTTGGAAAAGCCTCCCACTTATGATTAACCCCTCTCGCAAGCATCCGCAACTACGAAATAAGAATTAAGATAAATCTAACCATAGCATGAAACATATGGATCCAAATCAGCCCCTTGCGAAGCAATGCATAAACTAGGGTTTAAGCTTCTGTCACTCTAGCAACCCATCATCTACTTATTACTTCCCAATGCATTCCCCTAGGCCCAAACAATGGTGAAGTGTCATGTAGTTGATGTTCACATAACACCACTAGGGAAAAGACAACATACATCTCATCAAAATATCGAACGAATACCGAATTCACATGATTACTTATAACAAGAATTCTCCCATGTCCTCGGGAACAAACGTAACTAATCACAAAGAATATTCATGTTCATAATCAGAGGAGTATTACTTATCATTAAGGATATGAACATATGATCTTCCACCGAATAAACCAACTAGCATCAACTACAAGGAGTAATCAACACTACTAGCAACCCACATGTACCAATCTGAGGTTTTGAGACAAAGATCGGATACAAGAGATGAACTAGGGTTTGAGAGGAGATGGTGCTGGTGAAGATGTTGATGGAGATTGACCCCCTCTCGATGAGAGGATTGTTGGTGATGACGATGGTGATGATTTCCCCCTCCCGGAGGGAGGTTTCCCCGGCAGAACAGCTCCGCCGGAGACCTAGATTGGTTCTGCCCAAGTTCCGCCTCGAGACGGCGACACTTCGTCCCGAAAGCTTCCTTCTGATTTTTTCCAAGTCAAAACACACCATATAGCAGAAGATGGGCAGGGGCCCACAAGACCGGAGGGCGCGCCCTCCACCCTTGTGGATGGCAGGTGGCCCCCCTCTAGTGCTTTCTTTGCCCAATATTTTTTATATATTCCAAAAATATTCTCCGTGAAGTTTTAGGACTTTTGGAGTTGTGCAGAATAGGTCTCAAATATTTGCTCCTTTTCTAGTCCAGCATTCCAGCTGCCGGCATTCTACCTCTTCATGTAAACCTTATAAAATAAGAGAGAAAAGGCATAAGTATTGCGATATAACATGTAATAACAGCCCATAATGCAATAAATATCAATATAAAAGCATGCTGCAAAATGGACGTATCAGACGACAATTGCAAATATCAAAGTAATGATGCAGACTAAACCAGGAGGACAGAATCACATACTGTGAGCGGGAGCAGAACCGTTGTGGTTGATGTTGTCACTCATGTCATTGATGAAGAGGTTGCCGAGGTCGGGGAAGAAGGTTATCGTTGAGGAAGTCTTCGCTGGCAGCAGTCGCGCGAGTGTGCTCCTCGAAAACCTGATCGCCCCTCTCCCGTACAGGATCACGAAAGGCGGGGTTCCGGAGGACTGCTGTCCCTTCTCGTGGTGCACCCCGGAAGGAGGGATGGAGAAGACTTGCGTGGCGGCATTGTGGTCTGGAACGGTGCACGCCGGTAGAGCCTGTCAGGTCGGTCGTGCGAGTAAACCCCACAACCAAGTTAATAATAGCCCCACTATCCAAAAGAATCAGAAATGGTTGAGTAATTAAGGCGTCCCTTAAGTATTAATTAATGGCTGGATTTGTGCCATGTTTGTTCTTGTCAGTGACCTTTTCCTATGTGACCACATGAAATCTAGACGTGCTCATTCTTAGTTGCATTGTAAACCCGACGCTCGCTCACTTTCTTTCCTTTTTCGACCAAGAGCCCGGTCAAGCCCACCCGAACCCCACTTTATTTCCCTTTTCAACCAAGAGATCGGTTCGTTATCCAGTCTCTGTAGTACCTTTTTTCCTCTATTAGTAAAAATGTAGGTGGTGTTCCAGTGTTCGACAAGCCGACGCAGCAAGCTACAGTGGCGGAGACATGGGGAGCAACAAGGGGCCTAGCTTGCTGCTCCATCTCTATCCTTCTCTTGGAGCGTGTCAAGTATGCTTCCCATATGTGTCCCAAGGCATCACATGATTTTATTAACAAACTGAATTTTGCACGTGCTATGCACGTACCCACGTACTAGTAGTAGGTAGATAGAGAAGAGAAGAGATGTAGATAAAACTCGATCGATAACCGCGTCACTGCGTTCAGGTCGCACTTTGTATGACTCACATGTGGTCGGCGACCCTACATTAAGTGTACAACTAGATATGTCAAATTATCACGTTAGCTGCCGCTTCATGTGCAAATGCGCTCCACCGTGGGTGTACACGTGTGTGCGCGGGAGGGGACGTGTGCGTGCGTGCACGTCTTCTCTTCGTCTCTCTCTCTTTCTCTCTCTCTCTCTCTCTCTCTCTCTCTCTCTCGTCTAGTACATTTTACTGATATCGAAAGTCTTATAGCCTGCTGACTAGGCCTTATTAGACTGGCTCTAAAGTTACTCTCCACTTTGAGAAGTCTAATGACGGGCGTGCAGTGGGCAGCGCCCTTGCTCGCTTCAATGGCGGACGCAGTGAGAGGTCGCGTCGCCGTGGCTTGCCATAAATGTGGAGCGCCGGGCAGGAAGCGCGCGTGGGAGGGGGGAGGGGTTTTTAGTGGGCCAGGAAGGTGAGAAGCCAGCATGGGATCGGTTCGGATGGGGAAATATCAGGTGCCCCCATCCTTTTGGTGCTCCCATACTCCAACTGCTAGCAGTACTATTGTAGTACAATAGTGTGGGCTACGTAGAGTGCGTAAGTAAGCTTCTCATCGTTCTGCGAGTTGACAGGACACGTCAAAGTAGTAGTTTTTTTAAACGTACATTAAAGTAGTAGTATAGTCGTCTCCAAAGAGGGCCGACCATGTCCATGGCTACCATCCTATCCCGTGCTCCGTCATTGAGTATGTGCACGATCCACATGTGATGACCCACAAGTATAGGGGATCAATTGTATCTCTTTAGATAAGTAAGAGTGTCGAACCCAACGAGGAGCAAAAGGAAATGACAAGTGGTTTTCAGCAAGGTAATGTCTACAATTGCTGAAATTGTAAGTAGCAGAGTAGTTTGATAGCAAGATAATTTGTAACGAGCAAGTAACGATAATAGTAGCAAAAGTGCAGCAATGTAGCCCAATCCTTTTGAGGCAAATGACAGGCCAAAACTATCTCTTATGATAAGCAAAGCGTTCTTAAGGGTACACGGGATTTTCATCTAGTCACTCTCACCATGTTGGTTTGATTCGTGTTCGGTACTTTGATAATTTGATATGTGGGTGGACCGGTGCTTAGGTGTTGTTCTTACTTGAATACACCTCCTCCTTATGATTAACCCTCCTGCAAGCATCCGCAACTACGAGAAAAGTATTAAGAATAAATTCTAACCATAGAGTTAAACTTTTGGATCCAATCGACCCCTTACGGAATAGGGCATAAACTGGGGTTTAAGCTTCTGTCACTCTCGCATCCCATCATCTAATTGCTACTCCACAATGCATTCCCTTAGGCACAAATATGGTGAAGTGTCATGTAGTCGACGTTCACATGACACCACTAAGGGAATCACAACATACATACTATCAAAATATCGAACACATATCAAGTTCACATGATTACTTGCAACATGATTTCTCCCGTGACCTTAAGAACAAAAGTAACTACTCAGAAATGATAATTATGCTCAAGATCAGAGGGGTATTAAATAACATATTGGATCTGAACATATAATCTTCCACCAAATAAACCATATAGTAATCAACTACAAGATGTAATCAACACTACTAGTCACAAGCACCAATCTATAGTTCCGGTAACTAGATTGAACACAAAAGATGAAGTAGGGTTTGAGATGAGATGGTGTTGTTAAAGATGTTGATGGAGATTTCCCTCCCCAAGATGGGAGAGTTGTTGGTGATGATGATGACGATGATTTCCCCCTCCGGGAGGGAAGTTCCCCCGACGGAATCGCTCCGCCAAAGGGCAAAAGTGCTCCTGGCCAAGTTCCGCCTCGAGACGGCGGCGCTCCGTCCCAAAAGTCCTCCCCTTAATTTTTCTAGGTCAAAATGACTTATATACTATAAGATGGGCACCGGAGGTGGCCCTGGGTGAGCGCAACCCACCAGGACGCGCTTGGGCTCCCTGGCGCTCCCAGGTGGGTTGTGCCCACCTGGTGGACCCCTCTGGTACTTATTTGCTCCTATAGTCTTCATATATTCCATAAAAATTCTCCGTGAAGTTTCAGCTTGTTTGGAGTTGCGCAGAATAGGTAGCCTGACGTAGCTTTTCCGGGTCCAGATTTCCAGCTGCCAGAATTCTCCCTCTTTGTGTATACCTTGCATATTATGAGAGAAAAGGCATTAGAATTCCTCCAAAAAGCATTATTATGCATAAAAACATTATAAATAACAGTAGGAGAACATGATGCAAAATGGATGTATCAACGTGCCAGTGAAGAAACAACTTGCGTACGTGCCATTGAAGAAACAACTTGCGTACGTACCATTGAAGAAAAAACACGCCAGCACGTCATGGTGGAACTTTGATGCGTTCATGCGTGGTTCTCGACCCTCCACTAAGTGAACAACTACTACACGCGTCAATTTATCACGTGAGCTGCCTCTTCATCCAAAAATGAGCTCCACCGTGTACCCACGCGTGTGTGTTAGGGAAAGAGGCAAAGAGTACGTGCGTCCGTGCGTGGAATTCTTCTCTTCGTGCTCGTACTCCTTTTTAGCACGTGATTCATGCACGTACTCGTCCTACGTTGGTGACCGTTGGTGAGTCTCACTTATCTCCACTTCTCTACATGTACAACTACATATGCATCTATGTCTACACTACATCTACATCTACATCTACATCTAAGCACAACAAGTTTTAGAGATGAGACAAGCCATTTTCTTGCATGAGAGCAAGATTGATAACATAGTCGGCTGCTAGCTCTATCTTTGTGCCGCCTCACTTATAGCCAACCTAGAAGCCCATTCATATAATAGTTGCTGACCCTATACACTATGTAGTTAATGCTTGACCCCACTTTCTTCTCTCACAAAGTGCATTGGAGTTTGTGCTGTAGCTGGCTACAAGTTTACAGCCCTCTCCTCTCCTCTCTTCTCCACATCATCATAAATCTGAGGTGGCAACCCTTATAGCCCGCTTGTGTCACCCTGTTATGCTTGCTCTAACACGACCTGGATGCTGGATGTCCCACATGTTGGCAAAAGGAGGAAGAACGATTTTCGACGACTGAGAAGGACCAAGGAACCGCGCGGTGGAGCATCTACACTCGGCCCCTCCCAATGCTAAATCATTAAATGAAGGATGCTTAGCTACAACAACTTAAGCACTGGTGTATTGGAGGCTTTAGTTGCTAAATGTTTTAGTGTGCGTACGTAGCACCTCATGTTAGCACCGGTGCATTGGAGGCTATAGTTGCTAAACTTTTTAGTAATACTATAGAATCAACCAAATCTTCTACACATTTAGACTGGAGGAGCAAGAAACACAACAAGCCTTGTGCAGTTACATCATACGTACATGCCCACCGCATGCTATCACCATAATTCTCGGCCACCGTGCGACACCTAGCTCTAGTAATCCACCAGCCCGTATCACTTCTCGCTCCTCGTCTCTCTCAAAGTGCGTCCGGCAGGCGATTTGCCGTCGATTGAGGTCGGTTTGCTCACACTCGCTCCCTCATGTTAGAGATATGCCAATAGCATTCTAAATCTAAAAAGAATTGTGATATGACAATAGGAAGCGCTTTGACCGGCGGACAACGCGATAGGCGTGCCGTGAGTGGGTCCAGTTTCTCGTAGGGTGACTTGTTCAAATTTGGCACTTTTCCGGGCTCATTATGTGCATTCTCTAGACATTTATTAGCCCAAATACATCAAAACCCAGCTACATCTACACGGGTGTGATGAGAAGGGCGTGGATTGCCGTACGATCGCGGTGCATCCTACGGTGCACACGCTCGATCCACGTGCCTGGGGTTCCAGCCAATTACAATGCAACCGAGTCGGTGAGCGCACACAGTTTCCAGAGGTGACGAAAATGAAGCGTGTGCGTAATAAATGACCAAGATTGTAGGGGAATCTGAATTTCCCGCGTTGTTTGTCTAAAAAACAACCGCACAGTACGGTTGTCCGGCCACTCCGCCCCAGAGCACACTGCTTAGGATAAGGAAGCGACGGCGTCCAGCCGCGCTGAGTTCATCGCCGCCCGCGGCCACACACCCACGTGAGCGGACCAGAAGCTTTACATGTATTGGTGAGTTTTATCTTAATTCTTGGAAGCAAAGATTTAATGCACCTTGAAATCTGAACATGTGATGGGAATTAATAAAAATGTGACTTATAAAAAAGAAAAACTGAATTTTTGGTACTAGTATTTATAGTCTTACAGCCCGCCTACGTTATTCCTATTGTACTTGCTCTAAACGCTCACCATCTCGTACTTCATTGGTTGGTTTCAAATTTTGAATTTAGCCCCGTAAACCCATACACTTGATGTTGTCCGGCTACCATCCAATATTCACTTGTACTTATGGTTGCTTCGTCCAAGCAACTTTACTCTTGGAATATTGGAGTACGAGCGCATTCAACGAAGAGTGAAATGATGGTTGCTTTTCCCGAGCAACTATTACTAGTACTGCGGGAAAGGTGGGGCTCTGTGATTTGACTGCTCATTAGCCATCATTACTGCAGTGAACCAAGCGGGGTGAATCTTGCCATCGGTACATGGCACGTGGACCTGGATTCTGGATGTCCCACATGTGGGCGAAAGGAAGTTTGAATGATTTGTGGCATTGCTATCGAGCTTCTGGGTATGTTTATATGTACACATAATTTTCTAGCATAATGAAATTATGTTGTAATGCTGTGAAGCTTTCAACTTTGGTATCATGTGTCCTCCTGCCTCCAAAGTTGTCTTGTTACAACATTCCATCAAATACAAAGGAAGCTAACATGCATGCTAATGCATCTAAAAGCATCAATATTTACATCACAAATGAATACAAAGTTTTGACAATGTGTACAAACAAAGAAAAATAAAAAATTGAAGGATGATGTCCGTAGGCATGGTTCCATTTCCTGTCGTTCATTGGTTGGTAGCTAGTTTCACGCAGCTCTGTGGAAGTGAACAAGATATGTTAGCCAAGAAAGGATTCTACGGAGGACATGGACCATCCGATCATTTTGTGCAGTTCCACTAAAATCGAGCTGAGCATCCATGTTTGCAAAGATATTGAACAAGTGTGATTACATTAATACTGGCACCAATAGTTGTTGATGAAACATACAGACACAAGTAGAAGTTGGTCACTGATAAACCACAAGTATAGGGGATCGCAACAATTTTCGAGGGTAGAGTATTCAACCCAAATTTATAGATTCGACACAAGGGGAGCCAAAGAATATTTGCAAGAATTAGCAGTTGAGTGGTCAATTAAACCACTCCTGGAGATTTAATATCTGCAGCAAAGTAATCAGTAGCACAGTAATATGATAGTTTTGATAGCAGTGGTAACAGTAATAGTAAAGGTAACAATGATAGCAATGATTTTGTAGCAAATGTAACAATAACAGCAGCAATAGTAACTTAGAAAGAACAATATGTGGAAAATTGGTAGGCATTTGATTGGTGGATTCGTTGGATGATATTCATCATATAACAGTCATAACCTAGGGCGATACAAACTAGCTCTCCAGTTCATAATTATAATGTAGGCATGTATTCCGTAAATAGTCATACGTGATTATGGAAAAGAACTTGCATGACATCTTTTGTCCAACCCTCCCGTGGTAGCGGGGTCCATAAGGAAACTAAGGGATATTAAGGCCTCCTTTTAATAGAGAACGAGAACAAAGCATTAAACATAGTGAATACATGAACTCCTCAAACTACGGTCATCACCGGAAAGTATCCCAATTGCTGTCACCCTGGGGTTTACGGATCATAACACGTAATAGGTGAATATGAGTTGCAAGATCAGATCTAGAACATAGATATAATGGGGAAAACATAAAGGGTTCAAATCTGAAATCATGGCACCCGGGCCCTAAGAGACAAGCATTATGCATGGCAAAGTCATAACAACATCAATCTCAGAACATAGTGGATACTAGGGTTCAAGCCCTAACAAAATTAACTCGATTACATGATGATTCTCATCCAACTCCTCACCGACCAGTGAGCCTATGAAGGAACTGCTCACTCCCGATGGGGAGCATCATGGAATTGGTGATGAAGGAGGGTTGATGATGACGAAGACCGAAGATTCCCTTCTCCAGAGCCCCGGACGGGCTCCAGATCTGGCCTCCCGATGAAGAACAGGAGGTGGAGGTGCCTCCCGATGAAGAATAGGATTTTATAGCATCATAATTAGGGTCTGCGGGGCCACGAGGTGGGCACAACCCACCAGGGCGCGCCAGAGGGGGGAGTTCCCTGGTGTCTTGTGCCCAGCCAGGGGCCCCCTACCAGTGGTTCTTGGCTCCAGTATTTTTATTTTATTGTAAAACAATTCTCCAAAATGTTTCGTTCCATTCCGAGAACTTTTATTTCTGCACAAAAACAACACCATGGTAGTTCTGCTGAAAATATCGCCAGTCCGGGTTAGTTTCATTCAAATCATGCAAGTTAGAGTCCAAAACAAGAGCACAAACTTTAGGAAAAGTAGATATGATGGAGACGTATCAACTCCCCCAAGTTTAAACCTTTGCTTGTCCTCGAGCAATTCAGTTGACAAACTGAAAGTGAAAAAGAAAAACTTTTATGAACTCTTTTGTTCTTGTGTACATAAATAAGCTTAAGTAGCACCCAAGTTTTCAGCAAGATTATGACTAACCATGTCAACAATAACTCTTAAAAATTATATTAGCTCATATCAATAGCATAAGCAACTAGCGAGCAATAATAAGATATCTCAAATGCCAACATTTAGTCAAAACAATCATTATATAATATGACAATAGCGGTATCTCGCTAGCCCTTTCTCAGACCGCAAAATTGTAACATCCCAATTTCAATTTGGATGTTATACATAGGTCATCATATGCATATCATATTTTATTTGCATATTTGGTTGTGATCCTAGAAATCTTAAGCAACTCAAGGACCCAAGGAGAGAGTTGGGGATTTCATATATTTTTCATATTTGAATTTTTCTCAAATTTGAAAATAGGATAAATTTGATTTTAATGTTTTTCTCTCCAATTATTTCCAATATTAAAAATAAAAGAGAGAAGATAATATGACTTCTTCAAAAGAGAATAAATATTAGAGAAGAAATTTAAAATGAAATTAAAATTTTATCTGGATTTTAATTGCTATTTTATTTGATTTAGAAAAATATGCATTTTTTAAAATTGCATTTTTGAAAATTGCATTTTAGGCCAGAAAAATGTTCACTTTGTTCTAAATATTAGGTTTAGACGGCGAAAATTGTTTATGGTATTTTAAGAATTTTTGTATATTTTATTAGGATTTTCTTCGGGCGATTTTTTCTAAATCTTCTTCCCACCCGACTGGGCCGAAGCCCAGCCGAGCAGGCCGGCCCACCTGCACGGCGCCTCTCTCCCACGCGAAGCCCCGCCACCGCACGGACGCCGAGGGGAGTCCGAGCCGGACTCCACCCCGCGCCGCCCCCTTCCCCAAGGCGCCGCCGCCCCTCCAGCCTTTATATACCGCCGCCACCGCCGCCTCCTCCCCACCTCGCCCCACCACAGCCGCAGCCGCCGCCTGTCGCCCGCCGCCCGCTTGTGCGCCGCCGCCGTCCCGCGAGCTGCTACAGCTGCCTCGTCGGGATCCCACCGCCGCCGTTGACCTCGCCGACGTCGTGAACCGGTATAAAAAACCGCCCCGATTCGCTGGTTTATTTTCGGTTCTTCGGTTTAGATCGGTTTTTTTCTAGTTCGCTAATTAGCGAACGTTCACTCGAACGTCAATATTAGCGAACATATTCGTTCATTAGGGTTTCACAGCGAACGTTCGTTCGTTAGATTTTTCTTTTTATTTTATTTTTGGCCAGGGACCTATCCGCGAATACTTTTCTCACAGATTAGTCCCTGATCTTTAAACCCTCGCAACCTTTTGCTCGTTCATCCAAATCCAGTGAAACCAACGCCAAAATCTTCGTCTTGTTCCCATCTTTCCAGATAACCAACTTGAACATGGTTTTGAAAAAAATTAAAATTTGGTTGCAAGCAGATTAGATTTTAAACTTCTTTTGATCGTAGTTTGAGTTTTGTAGCTCCAATTTGATCGATTCTTTTTGCAAATCGAAGCTCTTCAGTTGAAATTTCAGTTTGGATCTTTTCATCTGAGTTTTACTCTTGCATCTGTTGCTTGATTGCTTATGTATGTTATTGTTTGTTCACACGATAGAATTTCCGGAGTGCGAAGCGTGCTACTACAAGTCACTAGGGTTTTCAGATCATCAACAAGGCAAGTAACACTTTGATTATATCCCTTGTTATCCAGTTTTTATGCATTAGTTTCAATCGTCAAACATTGCATGAGTAGGATTTGTTTAACATGTGGGTTTTGGGAGTAGTTGTTGAGGTAGTACCTATTGCCCTTTTATTCAAACCTCGGGAGTTCTACGTTACGCTTTTATACTTTGCTATGCTATGCTCGTAGACGTGGTTTGGATTGAGTGATTCATGATAGTTGTGAGTGTTATTATGAACTAAGGGTTTACTTAAGGTGGCTACTTTAACACACATCTGGGTGGATTGGTTTGTGGGCACCTGTGGAAATCCAGTACTGTCCAAAGGAGAATCCCGGGGTATCCGTGTGATTTTTCCTATGGTTCGCCGCCCAGGCTCAAAGGGATCATTATGTTATTCATGCTGGAAACTTTCGTGTGCAGCCACAAGCCATTATGGGCTCTGGCATAGTTGAGTAAGTTGTGGGAATCCTTTCCATGATGGGCTAGTAGATGTCGGGGATTGTAGGTGTACCAGCCTATCTATCGGTTAAGGGGACCTCTTCGGAAAGACTGTGTCTCGGTCATCCATTTCTCAAACATCATGAAGTGCGAGAAATTCAACGGAGGAGATCAAGTCTTGTGGGGAAAAGTGTGCAAACCTCTGCAGAGTGTATAAACTAATCATGGTTAGCCGTGTCCCTGCTTATGGACATCTTGAGTATCTGGTGCTTGAATTACTATGTTGATCTAATCACTTTACTTAATTAATTTCTTGGGTTAATGATTATTAATTTGGGATTGAGATGGGGTTACCATTCTCAATGTTTTCAAAAAACTTTTGTAGTTAAATAAAATATATTCCTTTGTTGTAGGGAAAAATATCTTTTCGCAAAATGATAACCATAGAGCCTCCACCAGACATATATGCATATAGTTATAGTTCTTACTTGTTCATTGCTCTATAGTGTTATCTTGCCAGCATATTCCATGTGCTGACCTACACAGGCTGCAACGTATTATGTTGTAGAGTTTTCGGACAAAGAGTAAGGTGCGCTAGGTCATTGTTGTGCACTCAGCTATGCCGTTGGAGTTGATGGACTCATTTACCCTCGAACCTTCCGCAGTATTCTTATTTTAGATGGCCTTCAGCCATATTATTGTAATAAGTACTCTCTTTGAGTAATTCGATGTAATAAGTGTGTGATTGCACTCGGTTATAATTCCTCGAGTACTGTGTGTGTCAGTAGTACCGATCCAGGGATGACACTTATACACAGAGATTTGACCGTTTGAGGTCGGATCGCTACAAGATGGTATCAGAGCACACGCTAACTGCAGGATGCGACCACTAAGATAAGCCATAGGATACTCTTCTCTACTCATTTCTGACTCTTCTCCACTTTCTACTCTATAGATGGCGGACTGAAGGAACAAGTTTGCTCATCCGAATGAAGACACCCCTTTTGGACGACACTTGAAGGAAGCCACTAGATACCTGAACATCGGAATACCAAGCTTCACCGGGACCTACACCGCCACTCTACCTGAAGAAGAGCGCTGGACCATTTGAGTACTTGTTCCAGGAAAGACTTTCACACCAGTTACTAAGCCCATAGAGTTTTCCTTTGATGCACCAACCTGGAGTCTAGGAAAGAGCATGGCAGCTCACATCGACATGGGACGCATCGGCGATTTACCACCAGGATCTCAAGGACACCATCTACCAGATATGTGGACGCCGAGATGAGCAATGGGAGATGATTTGCACCAGGAGGGACAAGTCCATTGTGAAGGAAATATGCCCTAGAGGCAATAATAAAGTTATTATTTATTTCCTTATATCATGATAAATGTTTATTATTCATGCTAGAATTGTATTAACTGGAAACATGATACATGTGTGAATACATAGACAAACAGAGTGTCACTAGTATGCCTCTACTTGACTAGCTCGTTGATCAAAGATGGTTATGTTTCCTAGCCATAGACATGAGTTGTCATTTCATTAATGGGATCACATCATTAGGAGAATGATGTGATTGACTTGACCCATTCCGTTAGCTTAGCACTCGATCGTTTAGTATGTTGCTATTGCTTTCTTCATGACTTATACATGTTCCTATGACTATGAGATTATGCAACTCCCGTTTACAGGAGGAACACTTTGTGTGCTACCAAACGTCACAACGTAACTGGGTGATTATAAAGGTGCTCTACAGGTGTCTCCAAAGGTACTTGTTGAGTTGGCGTATTTCGAGATTAGGATTTGTCACTCCGATTGTCGGAAAGGTATCTCTGGGCCCACTCAGTAATACACATCACTATAAGCCTTACAAGCATTGTGACTAATGAGTTAGTTGCGGGATGATGTATTACGGAATGAGTAAAGAGACTTGCCGGTAACGAGATTGAACTAGGTATCGAGATACCGACGATGGAATCTCGGGCAAGTAACATACCGATGACAAAGGGAACAACGTATGTTGTTATGCGGTCTGACCGATAAAGATCTTCGTAGAATATGTGGGAACCAATATGAGCATCCAGGTTCCGCTATTGGTTATTGACCGGAGAGGTGTCTCGGTCATGTCTACATAGTTCTCGAACCCGTAGTGTCCGCACGCTTAAAGTTAGATGACGGTTATATTATGAGTTTATGTGTTTTGATGTACCGAAGGAGTTCGGAGTCCCAGATGAGATCAGGGACGTGACGAGGAGTCTCGAAATGGTCGAGACGTAAAGATCGATATATTGGACGACTATATTCGGACATCGGAAAGGTTCCGAGTGATTCGGGAATTTTTCGGAGTACCGGAGAGTTACTGGAATTCGTAGTGGGCCTTAATGGGCCATACGGGAAAGGAGAGAAAGGCCCCAAAGGGTGGGCGCACCCCTCCCCATGGACTAGTCCGAATTGGACTAGGGAGGGGGGGGCGCCCCCTTCCTTCTTTCTCCTTCTCCCTTCCCTTTTCCTACTCCAACAAGGAAAGGAGGAGTCCTACTCCCGGTAGGAGTAGGACTCCCCCCTTGGCGCGCCCTCCTCCTTGGCCGGCGGCCTCCTCCTTGCTCCTTTATATACGGGGGCAGGGGGGCACCCCATAGACACAACAATTGATCAACGATCTTTTAGCCATGTGCGGTGCCCCCCTCCACCATATTACACCTCGATAATATCGTAGCGGTGCTTAGGCGAAGCCCTGCGTCGGTAGAACATCATCATCTTCACCACGCCGTCGTGCTGACGAAACTCTCCCTCAACACTCGGCTGGACCGGAGTTCGAGGGACGTCATCGGGCTGAACGTGTGCTGAACTCGGAGGTGCCGTGCGTTCGGTACTTGATCGGTCGGATCGTGAAGACGTACAACTACATCAACCGCATTGTGTTAACGCTTCCGCTTTCGGTCGACGAGGGTACGTGGACAACACTCTCCCCTCTCGTTGCTATGCATCACCATGATCTTGCGTGTGCGTAGGAATTTTTTTGAAATTACTACGTTCCCCAACAGTGGCATCAGAGCCTGGTTTTATGCGTTGATGTTATATGCACGAGTAGAACACAAGTGAGTTGTGGGCGATATAAGTCATACTGCTTACCAGCATGTCATACTTTGGTTCGGCGGTATTGTTGAGATGAAGCGGCCCGGACCGACATTACGCGTACGCTTACGCGAGACTGGTTTCACCGTTGCTTAGCACGTGCTAAGGTGGCTGGCGGGTGTCTGTTTCTCCAACTTTAGTTGAACCGAGTGTGGCTACGCCCGGTCCTTGCGAAGGTTAAAACAGCACCAACTTGACAAACTATCGTTGTTGTTTTGATGCGTAGGTAAGAACGGTTCTTGCTAAGCCCGTAGCAGCCACGTAAAACTTGCAACAACAAAGTAGAGGACGTCTAACTTGTTTTTGCAGGGCATGTTGTGATGTGATATGGTCAAGACATGATGCTAAATTTATTGTATGAGATGATCATGTTTTGTAACCGAGTTATCGGCAACTGGCAGGAGCCATATGGTTGTCGCTTTATTGTATGCAATGCAATCGCCCTGTAATGCTTTACTTTATCACTAAGCGGTAGCGATAGTCGTAGAAGCATAAGTTGGCGAGACGACAACGATGCTACGATGGAGATCAAGGTGTCGCGCCGGTGACGATGGTGATCATGACGGTGCTTCGGAGATGGAGATCACAAGCACAAGATGATGATGGCCATATCATATCACTTATATTGATTGCATGTGATGTTTATCTTTTATGCATCTTATCTTGCTTTGATTGACGGTAGCATTATAAGATGATCTCTCACTAAATTTCAAGATAAAAGTGTTCTCCCTGAGTATGCACCGTTGCGAAAGTTCTTCGTGCTGAGACACCACGTGATGATCGGGTGTGATAGGCTCTACGTTCAAATACAACGGGTGCAAAACAGTTGCACACGCGGAATACTCAGGTTAAACTTGACGAGCCTAGCATATGCAGATATGGCCTCGGAACACGGAGACCGAAAGGTCGAGCGTGAATCATATAGTAGATATGATCAACATAGTGATGTTCACCATTGAAACTACTCCATCTCACGTGATGATCGGACATGGTTTAGTTGATATGGATCACGTGATCACTTAGAGGATTAGAGGGATGTCTATCTAAGTGGGAGTTCTTAAGTAATATGATTAATTGAACTTAAATTTATCATGAACTTAGTCCTGATAGTATTTTGCAAATTATGTTGTAGATCAATAGCTCGCGTTGTTGCTTCCCTGTGTTTATTTTTGATATGTTCCTAGAGAAAAATTATGTTGAAAGATGTTAGTAGCAAAGATGCGGATTGGATCCGTGATCTGAGGATTATCCTCATTGCTGCACAGAAGAATTATGTCCTTGATGCACCGCTAGGTGACAGACCTATTGCAGGAGCAGATGCAGACGTTATCAACGTTTGGCTAGCTCAATATGATGACTACTTGATAGTTTAGTGCACCATGCTTAACAACTTAGAATCAGGACTTCAAAGACGTTTTGAACGTCATGGACCTTATGAGATGTTCCAGGAGTTGAAGTTAATATTTCAAGCAAATACCCGAGTTGAGAGATATGAAGTCTCCAACAAGTTCTATAGCTAAAAGATGGAGGAGAATAGCTCAAGCAGTGAGCATGTGCTCAGATTGTCTGGGTACTACAATCGCTTGGATCAAGTGGGAGTTAATCTTCCAGATAAAATAGTGATTGACAGAATTCTCTAGTCACCATCACCAAGTTAGTAGAACTTCGTGATGAACTATAGTATGCAAGGGATGACGAAAGTAATTCCCGAGCTCTTCGTGATCGACGAAGGTAGAAATCAATAAAAACATCAAGTGTTGATGGTTGACGAGACCACTAGTTTCAAGAAAAGGGCAAAGGGAAGAAGGGGAACTTCAAGAAGAACGGCAAGCAAGTTGCTGCTCAAGTGAAGAAGCCTAAGTCTGGTCCTAAGCCTGAGACTAAGTGCTTCTACTGCAAAGGGACTGGTCACTGGAAGCGGTACTGCCCAAGTATTTGGTGGATAAGAAGGATGGCAAAGTGAACAAAGGTATATTGGATATACATGTTATTGATGTGTACTTACTAGTGTTTATAGCAACCCCTCAGTATTTGATACTGGTTTAGTTGCTAAAGAGTAGTAACTCGAAACGGGAGTTGCATGAACATAAACTAGTTAAGGATGAAGTGACGATGTGTATTGGAAGTGGTTCCAAGATTGATATGATCATCATCGCACACTTCCTATACTTTCGGGATTAGTGTTGAACCTAAATAAGTGTTATTTGGTGTTTGCGTTGAGCATGAATATGATTTGATCATGTTTGTTGCAATACGGTTATTCATTTAAATTAGAGAATAATTGTTGTTCTCTTTACATGAATAAAACCTTCTATGGTCACACACCCAATAAAATGGTTTGTTGGATCTCGATCGTAGTGATACACATATTCATAATAATGAAGCCAAAAGATGCAAAGTTAATAATGATAGTGCAACTTATTTGTGGCACTGCCGTTTAGGTCATATTGGTGTAAAGCGCATGAAGAAACTCCATACTGATGGGATTTTGGAATCACTTGATTATGAATCACTTGATGCTTACGAACCATGCCTCATGGGCAAGATGACTAATACACCGTTCTCCGGAACTATAGAGAGAGCGACAGATTTGTTGGAAATCATACATACAGATGTATGTGGTCTGATGAATATTGAGGCTCGTAGCAGGTATCATTAATTTCTGACCTTCACAGATGATTTGAGCAGATATGGGTATATCTACTTAATGAAACAGAAGTCTGAAACATTTGAAAAGTTCATATAATTTCAGAGTGAAGTGGAAAATCATCGTAACAAGAAAATAAAGTTTCTACGATCTGATCGTGGAGAAGAGTATTTGAGTTACGAGTTTGGCCTTCAGTTAAAACAATGTGAAATAGTTTCACTACTCACGCCACCTGGAACACCACAATGTAATGGTGTGTCCGAACATCATAATCGTACTTTATTAGATATGGTGCGATATATGATGTCTCTTACCGATCTACCACTATCGTTTTGGGGTTATGCATTAGAGACAGGTGCATTCACGTTAAATAGGGTACCATCTAAATCCGTTGAGACGACATCTTATGAACTGTGGTTTGGCAAGAAACCAAAGTTGTCGTTTCTTAAAGTTTGGGGTTGCGATGCTTATGTGAAAAAGTTTCATCCTGATAAGCTCAAACCCAAATCGGAGAAATGTTTCTTCATAGGATACCCAAAGGAGACAGTTGGGTACACCTTCTATCACAGATCCGAAGGCAAGACATTCGTTGCTAAGAATGGATCCTTTCTAGAGAAGGAGTTTCTCTCGAAAGAAGTGAGTGGGAGGAAAGTAGAACTTGATGAGGTAATTGTACATGCTCCCTTATTGGAAAGTAGTTCATTGCAGAAACCAGTTTCTGTGACGCCTATACCAATTAGTGAGGAAGTTAATGATGATGATCATGGAACTTCAGATCAAGTTATTACTGAACCTCGTAGGTCAACCAGAGTAAGATCCGCACCAGAGTGGTACGGTAATCCTGTTCTGGAGGTTATGTTACTAGACCATGACGAACCTACAAACTATGAAGAAGCGATGGTGAGCCCAGATTCTGCAAAATGGCTTGAGGCCATGAAATCTGATATGAGATCCATGTATGAGAACAAAGTACGGACTTTGATTGACTTGCCCAATGATCGGCGAGCCATTGAGATTAAATGGATCTTCAAGAGGAAGACGGACGTTGATAGTAGTGTTACTATCTACAAAGCTAGAATTGTCGCAAAAGGTTTTCGACAAGTTTAAGGTGTTGACTATGATGAGAGTTTCTCACTCATATCTATGCTTAAGTCTGTCCGAATCATGTTAGGAATTGCCGCATTTTATGAAATCTGGCAAATGGATAAACAAAACTGCATTCCTTAATGGATTTATTAAACAAGAGTTGTATATGATGCAACCAGAAGGTTTTATCAATCCTAAAGGTGCTAACAAAATATGCAAGCTCCAGCGATCCATCTATGGACTGGTGCAAGTATCTCGGAGTTGGAATATACGCTTTGATAAGTTGATCAAAGGATATAGTTTTATACAGACTTGCGGTGAAGCCTGTATTTACAAGAAAGTGAGTGGGAGCACTACAACATTTCTGATAAGTATATGTGAATGACATATTGTTGATCGGAAATAATGTAGAATTATTCTGCAAAGCATAAAGGAGTGTTTGAAACGAGTTTTTCAAAGAAAGACCTCGGTGAAGCTGCTTACATATTGAGCATCAAGATCTATAGAGATAGATCAAGACGCTTGATAAGTTTTTTCAATGAGTACATACCTTAACAAGATTTTGAAGTGGTTCAAAATGGAACAGTCAAAGAAAGAGTTTCTTGCTTGTGTTACATGGTGTGAAATTGAGTAAGACTCAAAGCCCGACCACGGCAGAAGATAGAAAAAGAATGAAAGTCATTCCCTATGCCTCGGCCATAGGTTCTATAAAGTATGCCATGCTGTGTACCAGATCTATTGTATACCCTACACTGATTTTAGCAAGGGAGTACAATAGTGATCTAGGAGTAGATCACTGGACAGCGGTCAAAATTATCCTTAGTGGAATAAGGATATGTTTCTCGATATAGGAAGTCACAAAAGGTTCGTCGTAAAAGGTTACGTCGATGCAAGTTTTGACACTAATCTAGATGACTCTAAGTCTCGATCTAGATACATATTGAAAGTGGGAGCAATTAGCTAGAGTAGCTCCATGCAGAGCATTGTAGACATAGAAATTTGCAAAATACTTACGGATCTGAATGTGACAGACCCGTTGACTAAAATTATCTCACAAGCAAAACATGATCACACCTTAGTACTCTTTGGGTGTTAATCACATAGCGATGTGAACTAGATTACTGACTCTAGTAAACCCTTTGGGTGTTGGTCACATGACGATGTGAACTATGGGTGTTAATCACATGGTGATGTGAACTATTGATGTTAAATCACATGGCGATGTGAACTAGATTATTGACTCTAGTGCAAGTGGGAGACTGAAGGAAATATGCCCTAGAGGCAATAATAAAGTTATTATTTATTTCCTTATATCATGATAAATGTTTATTATTCATGCTAGAATTGTATTAACCGGAAACATGATACATGTGTGAATACCTAGACAAACAGAGTGTCACTAGTATGCCTCTACTTGACTAGCTCGTTGATCAAACATGGTTATGTTTCCTAGCCATAGACATGAGTTGTCATTTGATTAACGGGATCACATCATTAGGAGAATGATGTGATTGACTTGACCCATTCCGTTAGCTTAGCACTCGATCGTTTAGTATGTTGCTATTGCTTTCTTCATGACTTATACATGTTCCTATGACTATGAGATTATGCAACTCCCGTTTACCGGAGGAACACTTTATGTGCTACCAAACGTCACAATGTAACTGGGTGATTATAAAGGTGCTCTACAGGTGTCTCCAAAGGTACTTGTTGGGTTGGCGTATTTCGAGATTAGGATTTGTCACTCCGATTGTCGGAGAGGTATCTCTGGGCCCACTCAGTAATACACATCACTATAAGCCTTGCAAGCATTGTGACTAATGAGTTAGTTGCGGGATGATGTATTATGGAACGAGTAAAGAGACTTGCCGGTAACGAGATTGAACTAGGTATCGAGATACCGACGATTGAATCTCGGGCAAGTAACATAACAATGACAAAGGGAACAACGTATGTTGTTATGCGGTCTGACCGATAAAGAACTTCGTAGAATATGTGGGAACCAATATGAGCATCAAGGTTCCGCTATTGGTTATTGACCGGAGAGGTGTCTTGGTCATGTCTACATAGTTCTCGAACCCATAGGGTCCGCATGCTTAAAGTTAGATGACGGTTATGTTATGAGTTTATGTGTTTTGATGTACCGAAGGAGTTCGGAGTCCCGGATGAGATCAGGGACGTGACGAGGAGTCTCGAAATGGTCGAGACGTAACGATCGATATATTGAACGACTATATTCGGACATCGGAAAGGTTCCGAGTGATTCGGGTATTTTTGGAGTACCGGAGAGTTACGGGAATTCGTAGTGGGCCTTAATGGGCCATACGGGAAAGGAGAGAAAGGCCCCAAAGGGTGGCCGCACCCCTCCCCATGGACTTGTCCGAATTGGACTAGGGAGGGGGGGCGCCCCCTTCCTTCTTTCTCCTTCTCCCTTCCCTTTTCGTACTCCAACAAGGGGTGGGAGTACGA
This sequence comes from Triticum aestivum, assembly GCF_018294505.1. NCBI lineage: Eukaryota > Viridiplantae > Streptophyta > Magnoliopsida > Poales > Poaceae > Triticum > Triticum aestivum. The sequence goes on along the minus strand of NC_057802.1, from coordinate 346,174,116 downwards.
CTCCCCCCTTGGCGCGCCCTCCTTGGCCGGCGGCCTCCCCCTTGCTCCTTTATATACGGGGGCAGTGGGGCTCCCCATAGACACAACAATTGATCAACGATCTTTTAGCCGTGTGCGGTGCCCCCCTCCACCATATTACACCTCGATAATATCGTAGCGGTGCTTAGGCGAAGCCCTGCGTCGGTAGAACATCATCGTCGTCACCATGCCGTCGTGCTGACGAAACTCTCCCTCAACACTCGGCTGGATCGGAGTTCGACGGACGTCATCGAGCTGAACGTGTGCTGAACTCGGAGGTGCCGTGCGTTCGGTACTTGATCGGTCGGATCGTGAAGACGTACGACTACATCAACCGCATTGTGTTAACGCTTCCGCTTTCGGTCTGCGAGGGTACGTGGACAATACTCTCCCCTCTCGTTGCTATGCATCACCATGATCTTGCGTGTGCGTAGGATTTTTTTTGAAATTACTACATTCCCCAACACATTGCAGCCTACATCTAGGAGTTAAACCAACACATTCGCCGTCAGGAGAACCAGATGTGCGCCAGCATGATAGACCTGAAAAAGGTGATGACCAGGAACATGGAGCTAGAAGAGGAACTCAAGTCTACACGCAATGGATATGAAGAGGAAATTGCAGTACTACTGGAGAAGAATGAAGACCTGAAGAAGAAGCTAGGAGTATTCATGGGAGACCCCGCGCAAGGAGATGACGACCATCCTGAAGATTACATCATCATCGACGACACCGACTCCGACCCCGACAGTGATGATGATTATGAAGACGAAGCTAGAGCAGATATCATGGAGTCTTCTTCCGATCAAAATTTCTAGTCGACCACCATATTATCAGTAGAATTTCCCCCATGTATATAGTAATAGTCTGAGTATTTTTGTAACGGTAGCTAGATCGATTGTATGACCATGTTTGAATTGAGTGATGTGTTATGAATGTGTTTGTCTCATGTGCATATGGGTAGTGATTTTTTCCTTAGACCTCACTCTATTCTAATCTCTCCCCTCTAAACCTATTAGATGCCTCCGAGACGTGACCCCGAATTTTTCTTCCCACCGGAGCTCACTCAGTTGATCCAACAACAGAATGCCTTGACGCAGCTGCTAGTCCAGAACCAAGGCAACAACAACAACAACAATAACAACCCACCGCCACCGCCTCTAGTTGACAACTTAGCCCATTTTCTGAGGTTGAATACGCCGGTGTTTTTCAGTAGCACCGAGCTGATTATTGCTGATGACTGGCTCCGTAGGATTGGAAGGGAGCTGACCACCGCAGGTTGCACAAATGTTGAGAAGGTTCGTTTTGCCACACATCTATTGGATGGACCCGGAGCCTCATGGTGGGAGAATTACACAGCCACTTTTCCCATAGCCAATGTCACATGGGATCAGTTTCAGCAAGCCTTCCGCACATCCCATGTCTCAACTGGAGCAATGAACATGAAGAAGCGTGAGTTTCGCAACTTACGCCAGGGAAACCGTACTGTGGGGCAGTACGTAGATGAGTTTAGCAAGTTAGCTCGCTATGCCCGGATGATGTGGCCACAGATGCCGCGAAGCAGAAGAAGTTTATGGAAGGGCTAAATGATGAGATGAGTAAGCAGTTGATGGTGGCAACATTCACTATATAACTACCAGGAGTTAGTAGACATGGCCCTTATGATTGAAAGAAAGCAACAGCAGATAGAGAGCCGCAAGCGGAAGTATGGATAGGGGAAGTTGAAAGTGCTAGTTATCGACTAGAGGGGGGTGAATAGGAGATTTTTATGGAAGTCTTCAAAACATGAGAGTTTCGAAGACAAACACTAGAAATGAACCTATTGATATGCAACGGAAGGTAGACTACACTAGGCAAGCCATAGTCAAGTATTCAATGAAGTGAACGTACGAAGACTAATAGCAGCTAGGTAGAAAAGATCAGGAAGGAAGATAGTATGAAGCCAATCAACGATGGAAGTCACACAGTGGAGTCAAACAGGTAATGCAAGCAGGCAATGACTTCAGGAAGACAGACTGTAAGTAAAGAGAGGGAGACGATAGAACCAGTCACTTGGTGAAGACAAAGGATTTGTTGGACCAGTTCCAGTTGCTGTGACAACTGTACATCTGGTTAGGGAGGCTGAGATTCAACTCAGAAGACCGCGTCCTCACCTTATTCCCCTTGAGCTAAGGACACCCAGTCCTCGCCCAATCACTCTGGTAAGTCTTCAAGGTAGACTTCCAAACCTTCACAGACTTCGTTCACCGGCGATCCACAATGACTCTTGGATGACGCGACGCCTAACCGGCTGGAGGATTCACAGTCCTCAAGTGTAACAAGTCTTCAGGTCACGCGGATAGAAAGACTTCAGTGATGCCTAATACTCTTTGGCTCTGGGTGTTTCGGCTTTGTCCTCGCAAGGATTTCTCTCTCTCAAAAGCTTCGAAGGTGGGTTGCTCTCAAACGACAAAAGCCGTGCACTAACTCTGAGCAGCCACCAATTTATGTTGTAGGGGGTGGGCTATTTATAGCCACTAGGCAACCCGACCTGATTTGTCCAAAATGACCCTGGGTCACTAAGGAACTAACACGTGTTCCAACAGTCAGATTTCAAACACACGCGGCAACTTTACTTGGGCTACAAGTAAAGCTGACTCATCCAACTCTGGATAAGATTTGCTCTCATTGTCTTCGCTCGAAGACATAGGATTTTGGTTGAGCATCACTTTAGTCACACGGACTTTGTTCACTGGGACCCCACTTAACAGTACGGTGGTTCCTATGACTCAACAAAGAAGAAAAGGAAACAACGAAACAACTAAGTCTTCGCGCTCCATAGTCTTCATGCAATGTCTTCTCTTGTCATAGTCTTCAATGTGAATATCTTCACATACCACCATTGTCTTCAATGTCTTCATACATTTTTAGGGGTCATCTCCGGTAGGTAAACCGAATCAATGAGGGACTACTACCTGTGTTATCCTGCAATTCTCACAAACACATTAGTCCCTCAACCAGGTTTGTCGTCAATACTCCAAAACCAACTAGGGGTGGCACTAGATGCACTTACAATCTCCCCCTTTTTGGTGATTGATGACAAACTGGTTGAAGTTTTCAACGGGGATAAAAGTATGTGAAATTGTAAAGGATAAAGGTATTGTCTTCATAAGTAGCAAAAGGCTCCCCCTGAAGATGTGCATATAAGTAATTTGCTTTTGGAATGCAAATGCACATGGCAGGTTGTACTTGTGGAGATCCTCTTCAACTTATGAAGACAATTCATCATGCATGATTTGATATAACGAAGATAATGACATGCATAATGAAAAATGGACGTCTGCAATATGACTTCGTGCGGGATTTATCATCGCACATGCGGAATTTATCATCGCATCACAGAATAGCAAACAAGTAGCAGACGACCATCAAGTTTAAGTGTTACAACTCAAAGAACCAAATGTATCAAAAGCGAGAGTTGTAAACACTAGGCAAAATAAAAAGCAACCGCCCATTTGGACCCGCTTGAAGACTATCAACTCATATGCTTCTCCCCCTTTTGTCAGTAAGGACCAAAAAGGTTTGAAGACATAGAGCCTCTACTCGTTCCCAGAAGGAGTAGGAGAAGATGCAGGGTCGGCGTCGGGGTTTGGCGGTGCAGAAGAACTTGGTGCAGTGTCGATACGTGCTGAAGTTGGAGGTGGTGAAGTAGCATCATCTTGATCATCGATCACTCTGGCATTCACCGTTGCAGCGGAGGAGGAATAATTAGAGTCTTCAAGAGACGGAGTTCGAAGCAAGACAACATTCCTTGGAGGAGTGGAGTCAAACTTGAATCTTTCAGTGAAGCCATCGTCTTGAAGATCTGCTTCAGCACTCAGCAATGTCAAACTCTTCCAGGACCTCCGACAGGTTTCATGTGTAACAAAGGCATTCTTGGTGGCAAGATTGTGAATGCGATTGACATCCACCAAGAGGCTTTGCATCTGCCGCTTCAGCCAGTAGTGATGCTTATCCTGTTTTTGATGCAGGGCAACGAGAAGTTCTCGGTCATTGAGAACACGAGATCGCTTCCGAGGCCTTTGAGCAATAGTGCTTTCAGTGGCTTCAGTTTGAGCACGGTGAGGTAAGCGTGTATTGCCAGCCAAAGGATAAACACGAGTGACTGCCTGGACTCCTTCAATGGGTTGCGTGAAGCTTTGGTGATCAGCATTGTGAAGACAAACAGGCTCCTTGGCAGGCTCTGGGTATATGGCTTCAACTGACATATCAACCTCTGGCAGAAAGATCAGATGGTTGCGAGCAGAGGGCTGATAGTTGATAGCTGAGTGTAGCTTGATGAGGCGCATGACCCATGGAGCGTAGAACTTCAGTCCAAAGAGATCAGAGCCTGTTGCAGCCAACTGCCTGATAAAGAAGTCTTGAGCATTGAAGCTGATGCCATTGAAGATATAAAAGACCAAAGTCTTCATTGCTCCTTCAAGTTTTGCTGCTGAAGAATGTCCTTTGACAGCCCATAGAGTCCGCCTGATAATATGATAAATAGTGTGGGGCAGATACTCGAGGTCTTCGACAAAGAACTCCTTTGGGTAATCAGCGTCATGGGGCAGAGGCTTCATCATGCTCAGCATTTGTCTCATGTTGGGCTCTGGCTTGTGGAAGATACTCTCCAAAGCATTGCGGTGAAGCTGACAACCAGGTTCATATAATTCTCCTAGAGTGGGCAGGCCGGTTAGCTCAATGATGTCAAAAGCTTTGGCTTCAAGATGGACATTGCCTGTCATCCACTCAAGGACCCAAGTCTTCGGATCCCTGTTATATCCGTGAATGTGGAGGGTAGCATAAAATTGAAGCAGAAGCTCTTCATTCCAATGCTCCTTATCAATCACAAAGTTCAGCAGTCCAGCATCACGGAAGCAGTCAAGGGCTTCTTCAAGGCAAGGCAATCCAGCAATGGCTTCACAGTCAAGACACATATGAGGGAAGATGCACCCTTGATCATAAATAACACATGAATAATAACTGCGCTGCTGATAGCTCCCGAACCGATCTGATGAAATCCTTGGCTTGGAATAGGGGTTCTTGGCGCTATCAAAGAAAGTGTTGTGCGCAATGAAGCCATTTGCATTGAAGGACCCTAGTGAAGTGGCAGTACCTGGAAACCTGGGCAGTCTTGGCTTTGGCTTCTGGACCTGTGGCCTGTGCTCGACATGATAGTCAAATTGCGGACCAGCAGCAGGAGGAGGAACCAGAATAGTTCATCTGACAGTGACCAGCTGACCATAGTTGTATGCTTGCTCAATAGTATGTGGCCTGGGAGGCGGTACCGGAGCAGTGGCAGTGGCTTCAGGCTGCTGATTGACATCAGGTGCAGCATTGACTTCAGGTGCTATCACTTTGGGCACCACATTGACTTCAGGCGCCACATTAGCTTCTGTCATGAAAACGTCATTGGCTTCAGTGTTGGTGTTGGTGGTCGCCTCAATGTTGTTAACCTCCACTTGAGTAGCTGGAGGGTGAGACACGTTCTCCTCGAGAACAACTTGGTTGGTTGGGGTGTAGCAACATGTTCTTCTTATTCTCTTGGTTCTTCTTGGTCATTGGCTGATGCAGCCGGAATATCTTCAGCCATGTTGGCTTCAGACTCAGAGTTGTTCACAGTTGGAGAGGCTTCAGGAAATACTTGGCGTGAAACCGATTGGCGCTCTTCTCCTTCTGGAACACTTGACAGAGTGACCTGTGGCCTTGGTCCTTTGCGAAGCCTGCGGAACACTGGCGACGCTTGTGGAGATGGAGTTGGTTGGGCCACAAAGTCTTCATCTTCAATCACCGGAGTGGTGACTTGAGTTGGGGGAGTAACAGGTGTTTTTGCTTGACGGGGGGAGTCTTGTGGGTGATCAGCCCATGAGTCATCCTGAGAAATTGGTGTCAATGGACGACCAATGCTGATGAGTTCGCTGTTCATAAGAAAAGGCGATGATACCACATTGTGCTCGATCTGAGGAAGGACTTCATCATCTTCAATATTGTCACGATGACCAATGTCTTCAGCTGCGGTGGGGTCAACAGCTGGAATGTCTTCAGCTTCAGGAGCCTCTGTGGAAGCAGGCTCCTGAACTATCATTCGACGTTCTTGTTGTGCAGATTCAGGACGAGCAACAAAAATTGGCTCGACGACAAGGGGCTCTGTGGGAGCAGCCCGATCTCTCTTCTTGGTCTTGCGCTTCTTGGTGGGTGGAGCATCATCAGTGGTGTTCTTGGTCTTGCGCTTTCTAGCCTTGGCTTCAGCTGCCCTTGTCTTCTGAAGCTCTGAAGCCACTGTAGGGACCTTAGGCTTCACGCCTGTCATACTGGCTGGGAAGACAATGCGAGGTTCTTCCCGCCTGGATGGTTCAGCTTGGTCCACAGATGGCTTCTTCTTCTGCTTGGCAGCCATCTTAGGGTCGATGCCAGGATGCCCAAGTGCCTTGCTCTTCTCAGCTTCATTGTAAGCTTGAACACACTTGGCAGCGAGAATCTTCATGCGCTCACGAGAACCTTTGGCTTCATCACGTTTCTTGTGAAACGCTTGCTTGAGCTCATGCAGCATGACCTTGAAGTTCTGGACGTCTGCCATGCTGAGCTTGGCCATGTGCTTCTTGAACTGAGCCTTTTCATAATCGATCTTGTGCTTCAGCTCAACAATTTTCTGAGCAAGAGCCAGCTCAGGAGCAATGGCGCCATGGAAGGAGACGCTTAGGCCAATGGGAAGTTGCAGATCGTCAAAGCTGAGATTGGGGGTGTCAAACCACTCATCAATGAAGTTGTTCAATACTTCCACGTCAAAGAGAGGCAAATCATTGAAGATTTCCGCCTCTTGCTTGCTCTTTATCAGCTGCTCAAGAGCGTCATCAGCAAAATCGTCGTCGCTTGACAGATCAATGGCGTCATTCTCATTCCTCACAATAGCAGCAGGGGTCAGAGCTGGACCAGTGGTGTGCATAGGCTTCTTTTTCTTCTTCTCGGACTTGGAGATGCGTGAGAGATCTTTAGATTGCACACTTGGTGCAGGAGGAGCAGTGGCCAGAGGCTTCGCTCGCGAAGCTTTTGGTGCAGTGGAAGGCTTCGAAGCCTTGGGTTTCTTCAGCTTCTTTGGCTTTGGTGGTGCAGGCGCTTCGTCAGAATCTGCATCGTCTGCAGGTTCATCCACGACTGTCCCTTGAACCATAATATGAGTGATGAGACCTTCTAGGTTGTAGAAGGGCCCAACAAGATTGGGTTCAGCTTCGCGTGTGCCATCGGCACGAGGAGCAGAGGGGCCTGGATTGAAGTCTAATCCTCGCGACTTCTTGTTTTCTTTGGCCGAGTTCTTCGCAAACTGGAAGTTGCGCTTGAACAGATTGTCGTCACGACACCATAGCAATGAAGATGGGTCGACATCTGCAGGTTGTGGTCCACGGACCATGCAAGGGTAGAAGCCTTGTACAATGGCTTCAGCTCTGGACCTGGGTGGAAGATTTTTGTACAAGATATCTCCCCAGGGTCACTTGATGGCATTCTTCTCAGCATATTCCTGGGTCACGAACCTGTACTTGTACCATTGTTCTGCCCAATATCTTCGAATCCATTGGATTCAGGTTTTTCTCTGATTGTAGTCCTCCTCTGGATCTGTCTTGTACAGCTCATAGAGGTCAGGAGGCAAATCTCTTGAGGTGTTCCCACGGCGCTGTCTGCCACCCTTCCTTGCAGACTTCTCTGTTGCCATGAGGTTCGGACTGAATGGCTTCAACACTGTCAAAGGCTTCTGTCTGCTGGTCAGACAGGAACTGGCTTCGGGAGAGTTGATGTGATGCTGTAAGAATTCTGCAAATGAATGCAGACTATGAGAACCAAGGGATTCTCCCACGGACATGTACCTGTGACAGCATTAGAGATGCGAGGGAAGGGGAAGAGGTCATATGCATTCTCAGAAGATTTTGAAGATAAATCAGTTTAGAAGACATTGACCTCATAGCACGAAGACATTCACTTATATGTTGAGAGTTGGTTCCAGATTTGTACGAATCCAAGAATAAGTACAAGTGAGGAATCTAACTATGTGTGAAGCATAAGTGAATATACTAGGCATTATATGAGATGCTGACAGGATAGATCCAAATTTGTGGAGGCAGAAACCACTTTTGGTAGAAAGGATGAATCTATAGGATCAAAAAGATGGTAAAAAGAGGGTTTTAATTTACCACACGATGAACTGCTAGACGGAGTAGAAGATGAGGCTGAGCAGTTCGATCTTCCGTGCCCTAACTTGGCGACGGAGGACACCTACGGCGGCGGCGGAGAAGACGATGTCCGCGGCCGGCGTGAAGACGGCGTCAAAGAGGTCGCGGCAGCTAAGCGCTTCGTCGCCGGCGTCATCGAGAGCTAGCGGTGGCGCTAGGGTCTGTCGAGGTGGAGAGGTGGAAGAAATATTTTGACCGCGATTGGATGTGTATTTATAGGGAAAGGGACGGCATAGCGCAATTACGCAGGTGCCCCTGGCGGTTCACATCTGAGGACATGTGGCGAACATGCAACACATTGGGAGTTGTCCCACGTTCCCACGCCCGCCTGGACTGTCGGGTGGTCGTTCCGGCTTCTCCGGGTTTCAGGCAATAAGAATTGAGCATTTGAAACAATTTTAATGTTTGTCTTTGTATCTTCTGCTGACAAGGACGCAAAGAAGACATTCGACAGTTTCAACAGAATGCATATGATTTGGATAGATAGAGTTTGAGGTAGAAAGCATAGAGAGATTAGGGTCCGATCACATTCACTTAGTTCAAGAGATTCAAACGAGAAGGCATAGCTATAAGTGAATGTTGTAGAGGACAGAACACTAATATATGTATATATCAGAATACAACCAAATCAACATAGTGAATATAATCATGAAGACAAGTTGAAATTGAAGACAAACCAAATGCGAAGACATAGAAAATGTAACGCCATGAGAAGAACACTTCAAACAGAAGAATTTGGTCGTGGCATTACCCACCGTATAGGAAGTATTAGACCCAGACACGGCGCACAATTATCGTGGCGCTCCGAAGTCAAATTCCGCGTTAATGTATTCACACTTCGAATGTAAGTCTTCATTGATTGAAGATATACTTTACTTCGTGTGTTGCACATCTAAGTCATCAACATGCATAAGTGTTAGGATGTGTGCCTGATCACAGGACATTTGAGGATTCCAAGATATTTAGCTCACACCGCAACTTGCAAAACCTTTTCTCATCCAAGGGCTTTGTGAAGATATCTGCCAGTTGCTCTTCAGTGTTTACGTGTATGATATCAATATCTTCCTTCATGACATGATCTGTGAGAAAGTGATGACGAATTTCAATGTGCTTTGTCTTTGAGTGCTGAACTGGGTTGTTGGCAATCTTGATGGCGCTTTCGTTGTCGCAGTAGAGTGGTACTTGTTTCAGATGGATGCCATAGTCCTTGAGTGTTTGCTTCATCCATAGAAGCTGAGCGCAGCAAGATCCAGCAGCAATGTATTCAGATTCAGCAGTGGAGAGTGATACACAGTTCTGCTTCTTTGAAGACCAACAGACAAGTGATCGTCCTAGAAAGTGACATGTGCCTGATGTAGACTTGCGATCCACCTTGTCACCAGCATAATCAGCATCCTAGAATCCAACTAGATCAAACTCTGAGCCCTTTGGATACCATAATCCTAATGTTGGGGTGTAAGCCAAATATCGAAGAATTCGCTTCACAGCTAAGTGATGTGATTCCTTTGGCGCCTCTTGGAATCGAGCACACATGCAAACACTAAGCATTATATCTGGCCTAGATGCACATAAATAAAGTAAAGAACCAATCATGGAGTGGTATACCTTTTGATCGAACTCTTTACCATTGGCGTCAGGACTCAGATGACTCTTGGTTGGCATTTGCGTCGTGTAACCTTTGCAGTCTTGCATTCCAAACTTCTTCAGGCAATCTTTGAGATATTTCTCCTGAGATATGAAGATGCCATAGCTTTGCTGACGAAATTGAAGACCAAGGAAGAACTTCAGCTCACCCATCATGGGCATCTGATATTGCTCTTGCATCATGTGTCCAAACTCATCACTGTATTTCTGGTTGGTGCCGCCGAAGATAATGTCATCCACGTATATTTGGCACACAAACAGTTCACCATCATATGTCTTCGTGAAGAGTGTGGGATCTAGGGAACCAGGTTTGAAGCCTTTGCTCTTCAGGAAGTCTTTGAGTGTATCATACCAAGCGTGAGGGGCTTGTTTGAGGCCATACAGTGCCTTGTTTAGCTTGTACACCATATCAGGATGTTTTGGATCTTCAGAGCCAGGAGGTTGTGCAACATACACTTCTTCTTCAATCTTGCCATTGAGAAATGCACTCTTCACATCCATATACAGCAAGATGTTGTGATGGTTTGCATAGGCTAGCAATATGCGAATAGCTTCAAGCCTAGCCACATGAGCAAATGTTTCATCGAAGTCAATTCCTTCAACTTTAGTGTATCCTTGAGCAACAAGACAAGCCTTGTTTCTGACAACTTGACCATGCTCATCTTGTTTGTTGCGATATATCCATTTTGTGCCTATTATGTTGTGCTTGCGGGGGTCAGGACGCTTGACAAGTTCCCAGACATTGTTCAGCTTGAACTGTTGAAGCTCTTCTTGCATAGCTTGAATCCATCCAGGTTCCATGATGGCTTCAGCAACTTTCTTGGGTTCAGATATTGAGACAAATGCAAAGTGCCCACAGAAATTTTGTAGCTGTGTTGCTCTTGAACGAGTGAGTGGACCAGGCGCATTGATGCTATCAATTATCTTCTCAATCTGTACTTCATTTGCAACATGAGGATGAGCTGGACGAAGATTTTGCTCTTGCTGATCATTATCATCGTTGGGAGGATTGTCTTCGGGCTGAGCATTGTCTTTAGGTTGATTAGGTGCAGAAATGATAAGTTCCTCTTCAGGCTGTGCTTCAGACAGTATGATTTCTCCAGTACCCATAAGCTTGATAGATTCACTAGACAAGACTTCATCTAGCACATTTGGCAGGTGCTCTCTTTGCGTGTCGTTAGTCTCATCGAACCGCACATCCACAGTTTCAACCACTTTATAGTGAAAGAGGTTGAAGACTCTGTAGGAGTGCGAATCCTTTCCGTAACCGAGCATAAAACCTTCATGTGCTTTCGGTGCAAATTTTGAAGTGTGATGTGGATCCTTGATCCAGCACCTAGCACCAAATACTCTGAAGTAACTGACATTTGGCTTCTTACCAGTGAGGAGTTCATAGGATGTTTTCTTCAGAAGCTTGTGAAGATAAGGTTGATGATGTGGCATGCAGTATCAATAGCTTCAGGCCAGAACTTTCTTGGTGTCTTGTATTCATCGAGCATCGTCCGAGCCATCTCAATGAGTGTTCTGTTCTTGCGCTCCACGATGCCATTCCGCTGAGGTGTGTACAGAGCGGAGAACTCATGAGTGATTCCTAATGTATCCAAGTAAAGGTCGAGGCCGGTGTTCTTGAACTCAGTGCCGTTGTCACTTCTGATATGCTTGATCTTGACGCCATAGATGCCTATGACATGCTTCTTCTTTGCGAGAGTGTGTAAGTTCCTCATGCCAGCATGCCCTAGACTCTGATGCCAGAGCCAGCACTCTGAAGCTTTTGCAAGAAGGCATACGGCAAGTTGTGGCCTTGCTGAGAAATGTACCATGTACAGATCATCTTTATCACAATCATGTTCAAGTCACAAAGCATTGAGACAGACATTAAGTTGAAACCAAGGGATTCAAAAAGCATCACTTTATCCATGTGCTGATCCTTTGAGATTGCAGCTCTACCTAGATCCAATACCTTGCTTTTACCAGTGTCAGCAAATGTGATGTGACTCTTGTCAGATGGACGTAAGGTAGAGTCCATGAGAAGACTTCGATCACCAGTCATGTGATTAGTGCATCCGCTGTCCATAATCCATTCTGAAGCATGAGGTGTCACACCCTACAGTACAGTTAGGGGGATAGGCTTCACCAAGAGTATTGTGAAGCATAAACATTTGACGGGCAAGAGGATTATCAAAGCTCAGATCAAGATTAGGACTGATAGGATGATTGTCAAATGATTCAGGAACAAAATACATAGTGAGACCATTTGGGCATTTGATCTTGCGCCCTACAAGATGTTTTAGGTCCCCAGCAATAGCATCAGACGCCTTTGATTTCCGGCTGGAGACCTTTCCCTGCAAAAGAAAGTTAATTCTTCTTAACCACCCACATCTTCAGGGGTGGCTTAGAAGCAATGAGTCTAAGTGCAGCATCTGAGAATTTCGGCTTTGGAGCCCTAGCAAATAGCCTTGCAGGACAAGAATGATACTCATGTGAATAAGCGGAAAAGTTCTTAGTTTTATGAACATAGCGGTTTGAAGACACACGCTCATATTCATAAGTATGAGTATGGTTTCCCTGCAAAACATTGGCGTTAGGGTGACTCAGTTGAGTCCTGTATCTGTATGAAGCCTTTGGTCTGGGATTTGTCTTCTTCCCAGGTGGTGTCATGATGACATTCACGGGAAGATTCTCAAGACAACTTTTGGGAACCCAGATCTTCTTCATAGGTGGCCCATTCCTGCAGTTAGTACCAATATACCTGGCAAACACTTCACCATTCTGATTCTTAAATAGTTTATAGTTTACATCAAAGGATTCATCAATGATAATAGGGTTAGCACAAGTGAAGCCAGATAAGGTGGATGGATCCACTGAAGGTCCCTTTGCAGCAACCCATGTGGTTTTGGGGTACTGCTCAGGCTTCCAGTAGGAGCCATCAACATTCATTTTCCTCTCGAACCAAACACCCTCTTTCCTAGGGTTTCGGTTCAGAATCTGCTTTTTGAGGACATCACACAGTGTCTGATGCCCTTTGAGACTTTTGTACATCCCTGTTTCAAGCAATGTCTTCAACCTAGCATTTTCATCAGCAATAGTAGTGGTATCCTCAGCAGAGAGGTTAGTTACCACATCAGCAGTTGAAGATATTGCAATAGTTGCAGCAGTAGAACATTCAGCAACAGAAGTAGTGTTATCACGCTCAAGGCATTTTAGACATGGTGGTTCAAATCCTTCCTGAGCGGAACTGATCTGTTGAGCGTGAAGTGACTGATTCTCCTTTTGAAGATCTTCATGAGCCACTCTCAATTTCTTATGCTCTTGCTTCCTTTGAAGATAATCATAGGAGAGCTTTTCCTTAGTGGTTGAGAGCGTTTCATGACGACTTTCAAGTTCCTGGTACTTAACATGAAGATTTTTTATGTCTTCAATTAGGGACTGAGAACGGGTCATTTCAGCGTCCAACAGGTCATCGCTTTTGTCTAACAGTTTTTGAGTATGTTCCATAGCTTTCTGTTGTTCAGTTGCAATTTTAGCAAGTGTTTTGTAGCTGGGTTTGGATTCACAATCAAAGTCATCTTCACTTGATGTTTGAAAGTAAGCATCGCGTGATTTTACCTTGGCACCATGTGCCATGAAGCAGTAGGTGGGAGCAGAGTCGCCCTTGTCATTAGCTTCAGCGTTGTTGACGGGGCCATTGTCTTCAGTGTTGAAGATGGACTTGGCAATGTAGGCTGTAGCTAGAGCCAGACTTGAAACGCTAGGGTCGGACTCCTCCTCAGACTCCACCTCCGCCTCCTCAGAAGCAGACTCCTCCTCTGAATCCATCTCTTTGCCAACAAAAGCACGAGCCTTGCCAGATGAGCTCTTCTTATGAGATGAAGACTTGGATGAGGAATTGGAAGAAGACTCTGAGGATTTCTTCTTCTTCTTGTCATCAGAATCATATTCCTTGCTCTTCTTCTTCTTGTTGTTGTTCTCATTGTCCCACTGTGGACACTCAGAGATGTAGTGTCCAGGTTTCTTGCACTTGTGACATGTTCTCTTCTTGTAGTCATGAGTGGAAGCTTCATCATTTCTTGAGCTGGATCGTGAAGACTTTCGAAAGCCCTTCTTCTTAGTGAACTTCTGGAACTTCTTCACAAGCATAGCAAGTTCCTTTCCAATGTCTTCAGAATCATCAGAACTGCAGTCAAATTCTTCTTCAGATGAGGAAACAGCTTTTGCCTTCAAAGCACGAGTTCGGCCGTAGTTGGGACCATAGATATCTCTTTTCTCAGATAGCTGGAACTCGTGTGTGTTGAGCCTCTCAAGTATATCAGACGGATCGAGTGTCTTGAAGTCAGGGCGTTCTTGTATCATCAGGGCAAGGGTGTCGAACGAGCTGTCAAGTGATCTCAGTAGTGTCTTGACGATTTCATGCTTGGTGATCTCAGTGGTGCCGAGAGCACGAAGCTCATTTGTGATGTCAGTGAGGCGATGAAACGTGAGCTGGACATTCTCATTGTTGTTTCTCTTGAAGCGGTTGAAGAGGTTGCGAAGAACACTGATCCTTTGATCTCTCTGGGTTGAGACGCCTTCGTTGACCTTGGAGAGCCAGTCCCAGACTAGCTTTGACGTTTCCAGAGCACTCACACGGCCATACTGTCCTTTGGTCAGATGACCACAGATGATGTTCTTGGCAGTAGAATCCAGTTGAATGAACTTCTTGACATCAGCAGGGGTGACACCTTGACCAGTCTTGGGAATGCCATTCTTGACGACATACCAGAGGTCGACATCAATGGCTTCAAGATGCATGCGCATCTTATTCTTCCAGTAGAGATATTCAGTTCCATCAAAGACGGGGCAAGCAACGGAGACTTTGATTATCCCTGCAGTCGACATAGCTAACTCCAGGTGGTTAAGCCAAATCACACAGAACAAGGGAGTACCTTGCTCTGATACCAATTGAAAGTGCTAGTTATCGACTGGAGGGGGGGTGAATAGGCGATTTTTATGAAAGTCTTCAAAATATGAGAGTTTCGAAGACAAACACTAGAAATGAACCTATTGATATGCAGCGGAAGGTAGACTACACTAGGCAAGCCATAGTCAAGTATTCAATGAAGTGAAAGTACGAAGACTAATAGTAGCTAGGTAGAAAAGATCAGGACGGAAGATAGTATGAAGCCAATCAACGATGGAAGTCACACAGTGAAGTCAAACAGGTAATGGAAGCAGGCAATGACTGCACGAAGACAGACTGTAAGTAAAGAGAGGGAGAGGATAGAACCAGTCACTTGGTGAAGACAAAGGATTTGTTGGACCAGTTCCAGTTGTTGTGACAACTGTACATCTGGTTAGGGAGGCTGAGATTCAACTCAGAAGACCGCGTCTTCACCTTATTCCCCTGGAGCTAAGGACACCCAGTCCTCACCCAATCACTCTGGTAAGTCTTCAAGGTAGACTTCCAAACCTTCACAGACTTCGTCCACCGGCGATCCACAATGACTCTTGGATGCTCAGAACGCGACGCCTAACCGGCTGGAGGATTCACAGTCCTCAAGTGTAACAAGTCTTCAGGTCACGCGGACAGAAAGACTTCAGTGATGCCTAACACTCTTTGGCTCTGGGTGTTTGGGCTTTGTCTTTGCAAGGATCTCTCTCTCTTAAAAGCATCAGAGGTGGGTTGCTCTCAAACGACAAAAGCAGTGCACTAACTCTGAGCAGCCACCAATTTATGGTGTAGGGGGTGGGCTACTTATAGCCACTAGGCAACCTGACCTGATTCGTCTGAAATGACCCTGGGTCACTAAGGAACTGACATGTGTTCCAACAGTCAGATTTCAAACACACGCGGCAACTTTACTTGGGCTACAAGTAAAGCTGACTCATCCAGCTCTGGATAAGATTTGCTCTCGTTGTCTTCGCTCGAAGACATAGGATTTTGGTTGAGCATCACTTCAGTCACTCTGACTTTGTTCACTGGGACCCCACTTAACAGTACGGTGGTTCCTATGACTCAACAAAGAAGAAAAGGAAACAACGAAACAACTAAGTCTTCGCGCTCCATAGTCTTCACGCAATGTCTTCTCTTGTCATAGTCTTCAATGTGAATATCTTCACATACCACCATTGCCTTCAATGTCTTCATACATTTTTAGGGGTCATCTCCGGTAGGTAAACCGAATCAATGAGGGACTACTACCTGTGTTATCCTGCAATTCTCACAAACACATTAGTCCCTCAACCAGGTTTGTCGTCAATTCTCCAAAACCAACTAGGGGTGGCACTAGATGCACTTATAGAAGTATAATTCTGGAGCTTAGCAGAAGCCTCGCTTTACCCCTAACTCAAGAGGTTACACCTATAACCATGGAGGCCACACTCACAATGGAGGGTGTACACATAACCACAGTGGCCATAAGAATGGGAATGGGAATGGAGGAAGCAACAGCTAGAACCATCCTAATCCAGCAACACCTGCTAAGAAGGACCCGAGTCATGTCACCTGTTACAAGTGCGGGAAGAATGGACACTACGCCAATGACTACTCAGAGTTGAAGAATGGCAACGGAAATGGAAACTCTGGGAAGAAGCCCAACCCTTTCACCAGAGGACAAGTGAACCACGTTAACTTGGAGGAGGTTGAAGAACAGCCAGATGCAGTTATAGGTAAGTTTTTGATTAAGTCATTTACTACAATAGTTCTTTTTGATACTGGTGCATCGCATTCATACATATCAAGGGGATTTGTGGAGAAGTATAAATTGCCCACCAAAGTTCTTAAGACACCTATATTAGTAAGCTCACCTGGAGCGGTGTATATGGCAAGCAGTGGATGTTTTCAGATGCCATTGACCATAGGTAGGCATGTTTTCCCTTCAGACCTAATAATTTTGGAGTCACAAGGATTGGATGTGATACTAGGCATGGAATGGCTATCCATGTATGGAGGAAATATCGATTGTGCTAGTAAGTCAATTCTACTCATCACCCCGGAGGGAAAGAGGATCAAGTATGTATCCAGGCATGCACCAAGGAGGACCCAAGTGAATTCTCTCTCGGGAGTTGTTCGGGAAGAAGTGCTTGTTGTGAAGGATTACCCGGATGTATTTCCAGAGGAACTACCAGGCATGCCGCCAGATCGGGACATAGAATTTTTGATAGAGCTATCGCCAGGCACCAGACCAATATCGAAGAGACCGTATCAGATGCCCGCAAATGATTTGGAGGAAATTTAGAAATAACTTAAGGAGTTATTGGAGAAAGGTTATATCCGACACAGTTCATCACCATGGGGAGCCTAGTGCTCTTAGTTGAGAAGAAGGATGGATCCTTAAGAATGGTTGTTGATTATAGGGCTTTGAATGAAGTGACGATCAAGAACAAGTACCCACTACCGATGATCAATGATCTGTTTGACCAGTTGCAAGGAGATAAAGTATTCTCCAAGATAGATCTTCGATCAGGATACCACCAGTTGAAGATCCGAGAACAGGATATTCCTAAGACAACTTTTACCACAAGGTACTGGCTATATGAGTACACGGTCATGTCGTTTGGATTGACTAATGCCCCTTCCTATTTTATGAGTATGATGAACAAGGTATTCATGGAGTTTTTGGATAAGTTTGTTGTGGTGTTCATTGATTATATTTTGGTATACTCGAATAATGAAGAGGAACACATGGAGCATTTGCGTTTAGTTCTCGAGAAGCTCAGGTAACATCAGCTGTATGCCAAGTTTAGCAAGTGTGAGTTTTGGTTGAAGGAAGTTGGATTTCTTGGACATGTTATATCAGGAGAAGGTATAGCAGTAGACCCTACCAAGGTTAAATTTGTCACTGAGTGGTTGGCACCCACCTCAGTAGGAGAGATCAACAGTTTTCTGGGACCCACAAGATATTACAGGAGGTTCATTGAATTTTTTTCCAAGATTGCAAAACCCATGACAGAGTTGTTGAAGAAGGATACCAAATTCAAATGGACCAAGGATTGTGAAGCCAGTTTTCAGGAGTTGAAGAAACATTTGGTTACAGCCCCAGTGCTGATTCTTCCGGATATACGCAAGGATTTCCAAGTTTATTGCGACGCTTCTCGCTTAGGATTTGGAGGTGTACTTATGCAAGATGGAAGAGTTGTTTCATACGCCTCACGGCAGCTTCGACCTCACGAGTTGAATTATGCCACACATGATTTGGAGTTAGCAGCTGTAGTGCATGCACTCAAGACCTAGAGACATTTTTTGATTGGAAACAGATGTGATGTGTACACGGATCACAAGAGTTTGAAATACATTTTCACGCAGAAGGAATTGAATCTCAGGCAGAGGAGATGGTTGGAGCTAATAAAGGATCACGATATGAAGTTGCATTATCATCCAGGAAAGGCCAATATGGTAGGAGACGCTTTGAGCTGCAAAAGCTATGTCAATACCCTCGTAAACGGAGGATTACCGCAGGAGTTAGCCGACGATCTCAAGGAACTTCGTTTGGAGATAGTTCCAAGAGGTTTTGATGCAGCAATGGAGGTTCAGTCTACATTATTTGGAAAGATTCGAGAAGCTCAGAAAGAGGATAAGGAAATTGCTGAGATAAAGGAGAAGATGAGCAAAGGAAAAGCCAAGGGTTTTCGTGAGGAGCACAAAACTTTATGGTTTGAGGATCGTGTATATGTGCCCAATAACGCGGAGATCAGGAAGTTAATACTTCAAGAAGCTCATGACTCGCCATATTCGATTCACCCCGGAAACACCAAGATGTATTTGGATTTGAAGGAACGTTTCTGGTGGACAGGTATGAAGAAGGATATTGCCAAGTATGTAGCAGTATGTGATGTATGTCAGAGAGTGAAGGCAGAACATCAGAAGCTAGCAGGATTATTACAGCCTATGCCGATACCATAATGGAGGTGGGACAAACTTGGCGTGGATTTCGTCACCGGATTACCCAGGACCCGATCAGGATTGATTCTATTTGGGTAGTAGTTGATCGCATGACCAAAGTGGCTCACTTTATCCCCGTGAAAACCACCTATACGAGTGCAAAGTTGGCCAAGATATATATGACCAGGATCGTATGTCTGCATGGAGTTTCGAGGACCATCGTATCAGATAGAGGGGCACAATTTACCTTGAAGTTTTGGAACCAGTTGCACCAGACTTTGGGTACCAGGCTAGAGTTCAGTACAGCCTTTCACCCGTAGACAGATGGACAGACCGAGAGAGTCAATCAGATTCTGGAGGATATGTTGAGAGCTGGTGCGCTAGATTATGGATCTAGTTGGGATGACAATTTGCCCTACACAGAGTTCTCATACAACAACAGTTATCAGGCTAGTTTGAAGATGGCACCTTTTGAAGCTCTGTATGGAAGGAGGTGCTGGACACCGTTAATGTGGGATGAAGTTGGAGACCGTCAGTTGTTTGGACCAGATTTGATCAAAGAATTGGAGGAGAAGGTTAAGTTGATTCAAGATAGATTGAAGGTAGCTCAGTCCAGGCAGAAGAGTTATGCCGACACCAAACGCAAGGAGGTAGTATATGAAATTGGAGACAGAGCATATCCTCGTGTGTCGCCACTCCGAGGAGTTAAACGATTTGGAGTTAAGGGAAAGTTAGCCCCGAGATTTGTAGGACCATATCAAGTTCTGGAACGTATGGGAGAAGTTGCCTACAAATTGGAGTTACCCGAGGGATTATCAGGAGTTCACGATGTGTTTCACGTTTCCCAGTTGAAGAAGTGCCATGCTGAGATGGCCGATATTCCGCTAAGAGATACAGTGCCCCTGGAAGCAATTCAGTTGGAGAGTGATCTGACCTACGAGGAGAAACCTGTAAAGATTCTCGAGTTTGCCAGCCGAGTTACATGCAACAAGGTTATCAAGTTTTGCAAAGTTCAGTCGAGCCACCATACCGAGGATGAAGCCACCTGGGAAAGAGAAGAAGACCTACGGAAAGACCACCCGCACCTATTTTCTAGCCCACCCGAATCTCGAGGGTGAGATTCATCTTAAGGGAGGTTGGTTTGTAACGTCCCAACTTTCAATAGAAATCCTAAGCAACTCAAGGACTCAAGGAGAGAGTTGGGGATTTCATATATTTTCATATTTGAATTTTTCTCAAATTTGAAAAGAGGATCAATTTGATTTTAATACTTTTCTCTCCAATTATTTCCAATATTAAAAATAAAAGAGAGAAGATAATATGACTTCCTCAAAAGAGAGGAAATATTGGAGAAGAAATTTAAAACCAAATTAAAATTTAATTTGGATTTTAATTGCTATTTTATTTGATTTAGAAAAATATGCATTTTTGAAAATTGTTTTAGGCCAGAAAAATGTTCACTTTGTTCTAAATATTAGGTTTAGACGGCGAAAATTGTTTCTGGTATTTTTAGAATTTTTTTATATTTAATTAGGATTTTCTTCGGGCGAATTTTTTTAAACAAAAAGCTTCTTCCCGCCCAACTAGGCCGAAGCCCAGCCGAGCAGGCCGGCCCACCTGCGCGTCGCCTCTCTCCCGCACGGAGCCCCGCCGCCGCACGGACGCCGAGGGGAGTCCGAGCCGGACTCCACCCCGCGCCACCCCCTTCCCCAAGGCGCCCCCGCCCCCAGCCTTTATATACCGCCGGCCCCGCCGCCTCCTCCCCACCTAGCCCCACCGCAGCCGCAGCTGCCGCCGCCCGCTTGTGCACCGCCGCCGCTGTCCCACGAGCTGCTGCTGCCTCCTCGCCGAGATCCTGCTGCCGCCGTTGACCCCTCCGACGTCGTGAACCGGTATAAAAAACCGCCCCGGTTCGCCCTTTTTTTTTGGTTCTTCGGTTTAGATCGGTTTTTTTTCGAGTTCGCTAATTAGCGAACGTTCACTCGAACGTCACTGTTAGGGAATGTATTCGTTCATTAGGGTTCATATCCAACGTTCGTTCGTTAGGTTTTTCTTTTTATTTTGTTTTCGGCCAGGGACCTATCCGCGAATACTTTCCTCACAAATTAGTCCCTGATCTTTAAACCCTCGCAACTTTTTCCTCGTTCATCCAAATCCAGTGAAACCAACGCCAAAATCTTCGTCTTGTTCCCCTCTTTCCAGATAACCAACTTGAACATGGTTTTGACAAATTAAAATTTGGTTGCAAGCAGATTAGATTTTAAACTTCTTTTGATCGTAGTTTGAGTTTCGTAGCTCCGATTTGATCGATTCTTTTTGCAAATCGAAGCTCTTCAGTTGAACTTTCAGTTTGGATCTTTTCATCTGAGTTTTACCCTTGCATCTATTGCTTGATTGCTTATGTATGTTATTGTTTGTTCACGATAGAGTTTCCGGAGTGCGAAGCGTGCTACTACGAGTCACTAGGGTTTTCAGATCGTCAGCAAGGCAAGTAACACTTTGATCATATCCCTTATTACCCATTTTTTATGCATTAGTATCAATCCTAAAAAATTGCATGAGTAGGATTTGTTTAAAATGTGGGTTTTGGGAGTACTTCTTGAGGTAGTACCTATCCCTTTTATTCAAACCTCGGGAGTTCTACGTTACGATTTTATACGTTCCTATGCTATGCTCGTAGACGTCATTTGGATTGAGTGATTCATGACAGTTGTGAGTGTTATTATGAACTAAGGGTTTACTTAAGGTGGCTACTTTAACACACATCTAGGTGGATTGGTTTGTGGGCACCTGGGGAAATCCAGTACTGTCCAAAGGAGAATCCCGGGGTATCTGTGTGATTTTTCCTATGGTTCGCCACCCAGGCTCAAAGGGATCATTATGTTATTCATGTTGGAAACTTTCGTGCGCAGCCAAATTCCATTATGGGCTCTGGCATAGTTGAGTAAGTTGTGGGAATCCTTTCCATGATGGGCTAGCAGATGTAGGGATTGTAGGTGTACCGGCCTATCTATCGGTTAAGGGGACCTCTTCGGAAAGACTGTGTCTCGGTCATCCATTTCTCAAACATCATGCAGTGCAAGAAATTCAATGGAGCAGATCGAGTCTTGTGGGGGAAAAGTGCGCAAACCTCTGCAGAGTGTATAAAATAATCATGGTTAGCCGTGTCCCCGGTTATGGACATCTTGAGTATCTGGTGCTTGAAGTACTATGTTGATCTCATCACTTTACTTAATTAATTTGTTGGGTTAATGATTATTAATTTGGGATTGAGATGGGGTTACCATTCTCAATGTTTTCAAAAAACATTGTAGTGAAATAAAATATATTCCTTTCTTGTAGGGAAAAACTAGCTTTTCGCAAAATGAGAACCATAGAGCCTCCACCAGCCATATATGCATATAGTTATAGCTGTTACTTGTTCATTGCTCTATAGTGTTATCTTGCCAGCATATTCCATGTGCTGACCTACACAGGCTGCAACGTATTATGCTGCAGAGTTCTCAGACGAAGAGTAAGGTGCGCTAGGTCGTTTTCATGCACTCAGCTATGCCGTTGGAGTTGATGGACTCATTTACCCTCGAAGCTTCCGCAGTATTCTTATTTGAGATGGCCTTCAGCCATATTATTGTAATAAGTACTCTCTTTGAGTTATTCGATGTAATAAGTGTACGATTGCACTCTGTTATAATTCCTCGAGTACTGTGTGTGTCAGCAGTACCGATCCAGGGATGACACTTATACACAGAGATTTGACCGTTTGAGGTCGGATCGCTACAAAAATATAAATGCAGAGCACCTCCAAAGTTTAAGCAACGACTAAACATTGTAATTCATGGTAGAAAAGATCCAGTCATGATGCATCCAACATTAACTATACACAATGCATGAGGATGACAATAGTGCTCTAAAATTTGGCGCTTGTTTGAGAAGGTGATGACGCAACATAAAATTAAATAGATAGTCCCTTCACAGAGGGAAGCAAGGATCTGCACAGGTGCTAGAACTCAAGGCTTAAATCAAAGATAAATAAAATTTTGGGAAGTGCACCCTTCTTGTTTACGTCACGACCAAGAGTTATCAATATCTTCCATGCTAAACACATTAGTGATACGTCCATTTCACATCATGTTTACCTACTGTTATTTATAATGTTTTTATGCATAATAATGCTTGTTGGAGTAATTCTAATGTCTTTCCTCTCATAATATGCAAGGTACACACAAAGAGGGAGAATTCCGGCAGCTGGAAATCTGGACCTGAAAAAGCTATGTCAGGCTACCTATTCTGCACAACTCCAAATAAGCTCAAACTTCGCGAGGATTTTTTATGGAGTAAATAAGAAATACTGGAGAAAATAACCACCGAAGGGGGCCACCTAGTGAGCACAAGACACCAGGGCGCGCTTGGCCCCCCAGGCGTGCCCTGGTGGGTTGTAGCCCAACCCACCTCCGTTGCCCATTGATACGTCTCCAACGTTTCTATAATTTTTGATTGTTCCATGCTATTATATTATCAATCTTGGATGTTTTACAATCATTTATAGTCTTTTTATATACTTTTTGTACTAACCTATTGAAATAGTGCCAAGTGCTAGTTGTTATTTTTTCCATGCTTTTTACATCGCAAAAAATCAATATCTGACGGAGTGCAAATGCCCCGAAACTTTACGGAGAATATTTATGGGCCAGAAGGAACACAACGGGCCCTGGCTGCGCCTGGGGGGTGCCCCGAGGGAGGCACAACCCACCAGGGTGTGCCAGGAGGCCCAGGCGCGCCCTGGTGGGTTGTGCCCACCTCGGGTCCCCCCGGACCGCCTCTTTGCTGTATTAATACCCCAATATTCCAGAAACCCTAGGCACATCGACGAAATATTCATCCAGCCGCCGCAGAGTCCAGAACCACCAGATCCAATCTAGGCACCATCTCGGATGGGGTTCACCACCTCCATTCGTGCCTCTCCGATGATGCGTGAGTAGTTCTTTGTAGACCTTTGGGTCATAGTTAGTAGCTAGATGGCTTTCTCTCTCTCCCTAGATTCTAAATACAATGGTCTCTTGGAGATCCATATGATGTAACTCTTTTGCGGTGTGTTTTGTTGGGACCTGAGAAATTTCGAGTTTATGATCAGATCTATCTTTTTATATCCATGAAAGTTATTTGAGTTTCTTCGGTCTCCTATATGCATGATTGCTTATAGCCTCGTATTTCTTCTTCGATATTTGGGTTTTGTTTAGCCAACTTGATCTATTTATCTTGCAATGGGAAGAGGTGCTTTATAGTGGGTTCGATCTTACGGTGCTTGATCCCAGTGACAGAAAGGGAAACGACACGTATGTATCGTTGCTACTAAGGATAGAACGATGGGGTCTATCTCTACATAGATAGATCTTTTCTACATCATGTCATCGTTCTTATTGCATTACTCCGTTTCTCCATGAACTTAATACACTAGATGCATGCTGGATAGCGGTCAATGTGTGGAGTAATAGTAGTAGATGCAGGCTGGAGTCGATCTACTAATCTTGGACGTGATGCCTATATAATGATCATTGCCTGGATATCGTCATAATTATTTGAAGTTCTATCAATTGCCCAGCAGTAATTTGTTCACCCACCGTTTGCTATTTTTCTCGAGAGAAGCCACTAGTGAAACCTACGACCCTCGGGTCTTCTTTCTCATATATTTGCCTTTGCGATATACTTTTTCCTTGCATTTATTTTCAGATCTATTAAACCAAAAATACAAAAATACCTTGCTGCAAGTTTTCCTTATCTATTTTATTTGGCGTTTGATCTATGAATTTACTACAAATTTATCTCACGTCCGTTTGCCACTTGAGGCGCCGTACCCCGAAAGGGATTGACAACCCCTTTAACACGTCGGGTTGCGAGGATTTGATATCTGTGTGCAGGGGCTGTTTATGTTGTGTTTCTTGGTTCTCCTACTGGTTCGATAACCTTGATTTCATATCTGAGGGAAATACCTACCGCCGCTGTGTTGCATCATCCCTTCCTCTTTGGGGAAATACTGACGTAGCTTCAAGCAACATCAAAAGGAATTTCTACCGCCGTTGCCGGGGAGGATCTTCAACATATACCAGGTTCCTAATCACAAATATCATATCCTCGCAACTTACATTATTTGCCATCTGCCTCTCGTTTTCCTCTCCCCCAGTTCACAAAAATTTGCCGTTTTATTCGCCTCTCTTTTTCGTTCGCCGTTTTATTGCCGGATATGTTTTTGAGTGCAATCTTGTTGTGTGGTCATCATGACTCAAGAGAACACCAAGTTATCTGATTTCTCAAATACCAACAACAATGATTTTATTGGCACTCCGACTACTCCTCCCGCCGCTAGTGCGAATTCTTGTGATATTAATACTGCTTTGTTGAATCTTGTTATGAAAGATCAATTTTCCGGTACTCCTAGTGCGGATGTCGTGTCCCATCTTAATACCTTCGTGGAATTATGCGATATGCAAAAGAAAAAAGATGTGGACAATGATGTGGTGAAGATGAAAGTATTTTTGTTTTCTTTGTTTGATTCTGCAAAAATTGGTACTCTTCTTTGCCTCACAATAGTATTGATTCTTGGAATAAGTGCAAAGATGCTTTTATCACTAAGTATTTTCCTCCCGCAAATATTATTTCCCTTAGAACCAGATCATGAATTTCAAGCAACTTGAACATGAGCATGTTGCACAATCTTGGGAAAGGATGAAAATGATGCTAAGGAATTGCCCAACTCATGGATTAAATCTTTGGATGATCATACAAAATTTTTATGCGGGGTTGAATTTGTTTCTCATAATCTTTTATGGAAACTACTTTGGGTGAAGCCACCAAATTTCTTGATAATATTGTGGCAAATTATTCACAATGGCATACCGAAAGGGCTCCTACTAGTAAAAAAGTTAATTTGGTTGAAGAAATTTCTTCTTTCAGTGAAAAATTTGATGCTCTGATGAAATTAGTTACTAGTAAAAGTGCTCTTATTGATTTTAATGATATGCCTTTGTCTACTTTTATTGAGAAAAATAGTGATGCCATAGATGTGAATTTTATCTCTCGAAATAATTTCAATAACAATACTTATAGAGGTAATTTTAACCCTAGGCCTTTTCCTAGTAATTCCTCTAATAATTATGGTAATTCCTTTGGAAATAAATCTTATAATAATAATAGGAACACCTCTGATCTTGAGAATAATATTAAAGAATTTATCAACACTCAAAAAGTTTTCAACACTTCCATAGAAGAAAAGTTGAGTAAGATTGATGATTTGTCTAGAAGTGTTGATAGAATTGCTCATGATGTGGAAAATCTCAAGATGAAAATCTTTGTGCCTAAAGTAGATGAATCTATTAAATCTCTTTATGTTTCTACGGATGAAAGTAAGAAAAGAACCGCAATGCTTAGAGCTAAAAGAGAATTTTTAGAAAAGGCGTTTTCTAGTGATTTCTTTCACAAAAGTGATGAAGATCTTAAAATGATTGGTGTTTCTTCTGTTGATTTCTTGTTTAGTAAAGTTAAGATTGATGAAAAAGGGACTGGAGAAGAGTCAACTTTAGGTAGAAGGCGTCCCAATATTTCGGAGGGTAAAAATCTTGTTGAGAAAATTGATGAAAGTGGGTTTGGAGAGGTCAAAACTTTAACTAGTGATGTGCCCACTCTTTTGGATTACAAAGACTTTAATTATGATAGTTGCTCTTTGAATGATTGTATTTCTTTGTTGCAATCCATGATAAATTCACCCCATGCTTATGAACAAAATAAAGCTTTTACTAAACATATTGTTGATGCTATGATGAAAGCTCTTGAAGAAAAATTGGAATTAGAAGTTTCAATTCCTAGAAAATTGCGTGATGAATGGGAACCTACTATCAAAGTCAAGATTAAAAATTATGAGTGTTTTGCTTTGTTTAAGTTGGGTGCTAGTGTTTCTACAATTCCGAAATCTTTACGTGATGTGCTTGGTCTTACTAATCTTGAAGAATGTTCTTTGAATTTGCACTTGGCGGATTCTACTATTAAAAAAGCCTATGGGAATAATTAATAATTTTCTTATTCTTGAAAATAGGAATTATGTGCCCATAGATTTTATTATTCTTGATATTGATTGCAATCTGTCTTGTCCAATTATTCTTGGTAGACCGTTTTTACGCACTATCAGTGCCGTGATTGATATGAAAGAAAGCAATATTAAGTTCCAATTTCCTTTGAGGAAGGGTATGGAACAATTTCCTAGAACTGGAATTAAGCCACCTTATGAATCAATCATGAGGGCATCTTATGGATCACGAACCAAAGATGACAAAACTTAGATCCTTGCTTTATGCCTAGCTAAGGGCGTAAAACTATAGCACTTGTTGGGAGGAAACCCAATGAATAAATTTTATTTTTGCCTTTTGCTTTCTGTTCTTGAGTGCTAGCACAATTATGCTACTTTTATGATTGTGTTTTTTGTGATTAATTTACTGTTTGTGCCAAGTAGAACCGATAGGATCTTCTTGGGTGACAGTAGTTTGATCTTGCTGAAAAAGACAGAAACTTTGCGCTCACGAAAATAATTCTCATTTTTTATCAGAAAGTGCTTTTGCCCTGATTCTTTTTGCATAAGATTAATATACAAATTGCTCAGGTCTTCCTATTTTTTTCAGAATTGTTGGAGTTCCAGAAGTATTCGTCTAAGTCAGATTGCTACAGACTGTTCTATTTTGACAGATTCTGTTTTCTTTGTGTTGTGTGCTTATTTTGATGGCTCTATGGTTTTCTTTGATGAGTTTTTGCCATAGAAAAGTTGGAATAACGTAGATATAATACAAAAACAAAATATGAATTGGTTTGATACAACACTTATAGTAGTGGTTTTCTTTCTTACACTAACGGATCTCACGGAGGTTTTGTTGAGTTTTGTGTGATTGAAGTTTTCAAGTTTTGGGTTATCTTACAATTGATGTAGGAATAAAGAATAGAAGAGCCTAAGCTTGGGGATGCCCCGGCATCCCAAGCTATTATCCAAAAATGAGCAACCAACTAAGTTTGGGGATGCCCCCGAGTGGCATCCCCTCTTTCTTCCAACGACCATCGGTATTTTAGTCGAAAATATATTTTTAGTCATCACATGATATGTGTTTTGCTTGGAGCGTCTTGTATGATTTGAGTCTTTGCTTGTTTTATTTTGTGTTTTAATTCATCAATACTTGCTGGACACACCTATTTGAGAGAGCCAAAATTATGTCATGACTTGTTAGAATTGCTCTCTATGCTTCACTTAAATTTTTATGAGCAATGGACTTGGTCTAGTGCTTCACTTATATCTTTTTGAGCACGGTGTGCTTTAGTATTTTTGAAGAAATGCTCTCTTGCTTCACTTAGATTTATTTGAGAGTTACTAAAAATTTCAAGAAATTCTCTCTTGCTTCACTTAAATTATTTTGAGAGAAATAAAAAGAATTATGCTCATGATCTTCACTTATATTTGTTTGAGCTTAAGAAAAGCAACAAATGAAAATTAGTCCCAAAGTGATAGATATCCAGGAAGGATATAATAAAAACTTTCATGAAGATCATTGGACAAAATAAACTTGATTCTTAGTAATAGTTTTGAGATATGATGATGTGATATGTGAGTTATGTTGGTGAGTAATTATGTTTTAGTAAGAATATTGATGTTAAGGTTTGTGATTCCCTATGCAAGTAAGAAAGTCAATAGTCATGCAATGAAATTATATCCTACTTGTGGTGCATTATTCGGTGTTATTTATGCTTAATGCTTGCTTATGAGATTATCCGTTTCTTGGTTGGTCGCTTCTCAATCTTTTGCTAGCCTTCATTTTGCACTAACTATGACCTCTACTTGTGCATCCAAAAGCCTTAAACCAGTTTTGCCACATGAGTCCTCTATATCTACCTATATGCGGTATTCTTTTGCTGTTCTAAGCAAATTTGTATGTGCCATCTATAATTTTCAAAATAAACTTCTCTTTTGTGTTTTTGTTTCGCTCGCGGAGCGCTGAAGGGTGGCTAATATTTTCCATGCTAGATGTGTTATTCTCACGATGAGTGTTTATTCACTTGTAATTGCACGAGAGTAAGGCAAAGGTATTAGGGATGCCCAGTCCCGAAATGCAAAAAACATTGAATTTACTTTATGTTGTCAAATAATAAATTCCTTGGAAAGTGTTGGTATGGAGGGCAACCGTGGATACGGCTAACCATGGAAAATGAAAGTATGGTGGAAAAAGGAATAAACTTTATTTTCTGTTTAGGAACCGCCTATGATATATCTAGCATGGTAAGTGTTCAGAACTCTAAGTCGTTTTCGTTGGTGGGATGGATACACCTCCCAAAATGTTTTTATCTCTAAGTTTTTCGCTTTGAGCTCTGGCACCTCTACAAATCCCCACTTCCCTATGCGAGGGGCCTTTCTTTTACTTTATGCAATTTTTATTTTGAGTCTCCATCTTCCCTTATAAAAGCACCAACTAGGAGGCAATATGATCGTACTTAAGTATTGGGTGTAGCTAATATTCAAGTGTGTTTCATGAATGGATCAATGTTTGAGCATGATGGCCTAGGGATAACTTTTTTTAGCGTTGATATTTTGAAAGTCATGGTTGCTTGTTGATATGCTTGAGTATCTAAATCATCTTGTCAAAACTAGACTATTGCTTTGAACAACTAAAAGTCCAAATGTCATTGCTAAAAATAAAAGAAATATGATATGACATTTTAGGCAGCATTCCACATCAAAAATTCTGTTTTTATCACTTACCTACTCGAGGACGAGTAGGAGTTAAGCTTGGGGATGCTGATACATCTCCAACGTATCTATAATTTTTTATTGTTCCATGCTATTATATTATCAATCTTGGATGTTTTACAATCATTTATAGTCTTTTTATATCATTTTTTGGTACTAACCTATTGACATAGTGCCAAGTGCCAGTTGCTGTTTTCCCCATGTTTTTTACATCGCAGAAAATCAATATCAGACGGAGTCCAAATGCCCCGAAACTTTACGGAGAATTTTTATGGGCCAGAAGGAACACAACGGGTGCTGGCTGCGCTTGGGGGTGTCCCGAGGGAGGCACAACCCACCAGGGCGTGCCAGGAGGCCCAGGCGCGCCCTGGTGGGTTGTGCTCACCTCGGGTGCCCCCCGGACCACCTCTTTCCTATATAAATACCCCAATATTCTAGAAACCCTAGGCACGTTGACGAAATATTCATCCAGCACAGAGTCCAGAACCACCAGATCC
This sequence comes from Triticum aestivum, assembly GCF_018294505.1. Classification (NCBI taxonomy): domain Eukaryota; kingdom Viridiplantae; phylum Streptophyta; class Magnoliopsida; order Poales; family Poaceae; genus Triticum; species Triticum aestivum. Next base: position 346,144,095 of record NC_057802.1, on the reverse strand, counting down.
AATCTAGACACCATCTCAGATGGGGTTCACCACCTCCATTGGTACCTCTCCGATGATGCGTGAGTAGTTCTTTGTAGACCTTCAGGTCCGTAGTTTATAGATGGCTTTCTCTCCCTCGCTGGATACTCAATACAATGGTCTCTTGGAGATCCATATGATGTAACTCTTTTGCGGTGTGTTTGATGGGATCCGATGAACTTCGAGTTTATGATCAGATCTATCTTTTTACATCCATGAAAGTTATTTGAGTTTCTTTGATCTCTTATATGCATGATTGCTTATAGCCTCATATTTCTTCTCCGATATTTGGGTTTTGTTTTGCCAACTTGATCTATTTATCTTGCAATGGGAAGAGGTGCTTTGTAGTGGGTTCGATCTTACGGTGCTTGATCCTAGTGACAGAAAGGGAAACGACACGTATTTAACGTTGCCACTAAGGATAAAATGATGGGGTCTATCTCTACATAGATAGATATTGTCTACATCATGTCATCGTTCTTATTGCGTTACTCCATTTCTCCATGAACTTAATACACTAGATGCATACTGGGTAGCGGTCGATGTGTGGAGTAATAGTAGTAGAAGCAGGCAGGAGTCGGTCTACTAATCTTGGAGTGATGCCTATATAATGATCATTGCCGGGATATCATCATAATTATTTGAAGTTCTATCAATTGCCCAACAGTAATTTGTTCACCCACCGTTTGCCACTTTTCTCGAGAGAAGCCACTAGTGAAACCTACGGCCCCCGGGTCTTCTTTCTCATATATTTGCCTTTGCGATCTACTTTTTCCTTGCATTTATTTTCAGATCTATTAAACCAAAAATACAAAAATACCTTGCTGTAATTTTTCCTTATCTATTTTATTTGGCGTTCGATCTATCAATTTACTACAAATTTATCTCACGTCCGTCTGCCACTTGAGGCGCCGTACCCCGAAAGGGTTTGACAACCCCTTTAACATGTCGGGTTGCGAGGATTTGTTATCTGTGTGCAGGGGCTGTTTACGTTGTGTTGCTTGGTTCTCCTACTGCTTCGATAACCTTGGTTTCATATTTGAGGGAAATACCTACCGCTGTTGTGCAGCATCATCCCTTCCTCTTTGGGGAAATCCCGACGTAGCTTCAAGCGACATCACCCATCTTCTGGTATATAAGTCATTTTTTACCTAGAAAAAATAAGGATAGGACTTTCGGGACGAAGCGCCGCCGTCTCGAGGCGAAGCTTGGGCAGGAGCACTTTTGCCCTCCGGCGGAGCGATTCTGTCGGGGGAACTTCCCTCACGGAGGGGGAAATCATCGTCATCATCATCACCAACAACTCTCCCATCTTGGGGAGGGCAATCTCCAACAACATCTTCAACATCACCATCTCTTCTCAAACCCTAGTTCATCTCTTGTGTTCAATCTGTGTACCGGGACTATAGATTGGTGCTTGTGGGTGACTAGTAGTGTTGATTACATGTTGTAGTTGATTTCTATATGGTTTATTTGGTGGAAGATTATATTCTCAGATCTAATATGTTATTTAATACCCCTCTGATATTGAGCATGATTATCATTTGTGAGTAGTTACTTTTGTTCTTGAGGTCATGTGAACTTGATATGTGTTCGATATTTTGATAGTATGTATATTGTGATTCCCTTAGTGGTGTCATGTGAACGTCGACTACATGACACTTCACCATATTTTGGCCTAAGGGAATGCATTGTGGTGTAGCTATTAGATGATGGGTTGCGAGAGTGACAGAAGCTTAAACCCTAGTTTATGCGCTATTCCGTAAGGGACCGATTCGATCCAAATGTTTAATGCAATGGTTAGAATTTATTTTTAATAATTTTCTCGTAGTTGCGGATGCTTGCGAGGGGGTTAATCATAAGTAGGAGGTTTTTTCAAGTAAGAACAGCACCTAAGCACCAGTCCACCCACATATCAAATTATCAAAGTAGGGAACACGAATCGAATAACCATGATGAAAGTGACTAGATGAAATTCCCGTGCACCCTCAAGAATGCTTTTCTTACTATAAGAGACCGTTTTGGCCTGTCCTTTGCCTCAAAAGGATTGGGCTACCTTGCTGCACTTTTGTTACTACTATCGTTAGTTGCTCGTTACAAATTATCTTGCTATCAAACTACTATGTTACTTACAATTTCAGCACTTGCAGACGTGACCTTGTTGAAAACCACTTTCCATTTCCTTCTGCTCCTCGTTGGGTTTGACACTCTTACTTATCGAAAAGTCTACAATTGATCCCATATACTTGTGGTTCATCAAGGCTAGTTTCTGGCGCCGTTGCCAGGGAGTGAAGCACTCTTGGTAATTGGAAATTGGTAAGGAAAAATTATTACTACGTGCTGAAATTTATTGTCACTTGTTACTATGGAAAACAATCCTTTGAGGGGTTTCACCTCGACCAGAACCACAATTTGATACCCCTCAACCAACTGCACCTACTGAAAATATTGAATATGAAATTCCTTCGGGTATGATAGAACAACGACTAGCTAATCCTTATGAAGGAGATGGAACCGAACATCGTGATATGCACTTGATATATGTGGAAGAAATTTGTGGATTGTTTAAGCTTGTAGGTTTTACCTAGAGATGAAGTTAAGAAGAAGGGTTTACCTTTATCTTTGAAGGGAAAAGCATTGGCATGGTATAGGCTATGCGATGATATTGGATCTTGGAATTGGAATCGATTGAAATTGGAGTTTCACCAAAAAAAATATCCTATCCATCTAGTTCATCGTGATCGGAATTACATATATAATTTTTGGCCTCGTGAAGGAGAAAGTATCGCTCTAGCTTGGGGGTGGCTTAAGTCGATGTTATATTCGTGCCCCAATCATGAGCTCTTAAGAGAAATTATTATCCAGAATTTTTATGCTCGGCTTTCTCATAATGATCGATCCATGCTTGATACTTCTTGTGCCGGTTCTTTTGTGAAGAAGACTATTGAATTTCGGTGGGCTCTTTTGGAAAGAATTAAACGCAACTCTGAAGATTGGGAACTCAGTGAAGGTAAATAGTCAGGTATTAAGCTTAAGTTTGATTGTGTTAAATCTTTTATGAATACCGATGCTTTTCAAAAGTTTAGCACTAAATATGGACTTGACTCTGAGATAGTAGCCTCCTTTTGCGAATCATTTACTACTCATGTTGATCTCCCAAAATATAAGTGGTTTAAATATCACCCACCTATTAAAGAAGAAATTAAAGAACCGGTACTAACAAAAGATGAAACTATTATTTATAATGTTTATCCAGTTGTTTCTACTGCTTATATTGAAAAAGCACCTTTCCTTGTTAGGACGAAGGAACATGCTAAAGTTTCAACTGTGGTCAACAAAAGTTATATTAGAACACCTAAACCTGATGAACAAATCAAAGTAGAACCTGGTGATGCTATGGTTAAGGATCTCCGGGAAGAAAATATAGATGGGCATGTTATTTACTTCTTTGATGAAGCTGCTAGAATTGCCAATCCCGATAAAAAGGATAAACATAGACCTGTTGTTGGCATGCCCGTTGTCTCAGTTAAAATAGGAGATCACTGTTATCATTCTTTATGCGACCTAGGTGCCTGCGTGAGTGTTATTCTCTATACCTTATATCAAGAAATTATGAATGACATAGCACCCGCGGAGATAGAAGACATAGATGTTACTATTAATCTTTCTAATAGAGAGACCATTTCACCAATTGGGATGGTTAGAGATGTTGAAGTCCTGTGTGGGAAAATAAAATACCCTACTGATTTTCTTGTTCTTGGTTCCCCACAAGATGATTTTTGTCCTATTCTCTTTCGTAGACCTTTCACGAACACCGTTAATGCTAAAATAGATTGTGAGAAACAAATATTCGGTGCTAGCTTTGGTGATGAGACTCATGAGTTTAATTTTTCGAAGTAAGGATGAAATAATTGGTCTTGCTTCTATTGTTGTGCCTCCTACTGATCCTCTAGAACAATAGCTGGTAGACCATGAAAATGATTTACATATGCTTGAAAAATTAGATAAGATTTTCTTTGAATAACGTCGTCTACTCAAACACAATTTTCCTATTGAAACACTAGGAGGTCCTCCTCCACCTAAAGGTGATCATGTGTTTGAATTAAAACAATTGCCAAATACTTTGAAATATGCTTATCTTGATGAGATGAAGATATATCCTATTATTATTAGTGCTAACCTTTCAGAACATGAAGAAGAAAGATTACTGAAAGTTCTAAGGAAGCACCGAGCTGCTATTGCATATACTCTTGATGATTTAAAGGGCATTAGTCCCACTCTAGGTCAGCACAAGATTAATATCGAACCTGGTGCTAAACCCATGTTGATCACCAATGTCGGTTAAATCCGAAGATGAAAGAAGTGGTAAGAATGGAAATATTAAAACTTCTGGAAGCAGGTATAATCTATCATATAGCTGATAGTAGATGGGTAAGGCCTATTCATTGTGTCCCTAAGAAAGGAGGTATTACTGTTGTTCCTAATGATAAGAATGAACTTATTCCACAAATAATTGTTACAGGCTATAGAATGGTAATTGATTTTAGAAAATTAAACAAAGCTATTAGAAAAGATCATTACCCTGTGCCATTTATTGATCAAATGCTAGAAAGGTTATCTAAGCACACACATTTTTGCTTCCTTGATGGATATTCTGGTTTTTCACAAATACATGTTTCTCAACCTGATCAAGGAAAGACCACATTTACTTGTCCCTTTGGAACTTATGCTTATAGCCATATGCCTTTTGGTTTATGCAATGCACCTGCTACCTTTCAAAGATGTATGGATGCTATATACTGTGACTTCTGTGAAAAGATTGTTGAGGTTTTCATGGATAACTTTTTTGTTTATGGGAAGTCTTTTGATGATTGTTTAAGCAACTTGATCGAGTTTTGCAGAGATGCGAGCATACAAATCTTGTCTTGAATTGGGAGAAGTGCCACTTTATGGTCAATGAAGGTACTGTTTTGGGCCATAAAATTTCTGAAAGAGGTATTGAGGTGGACAAAGCTAAGGTTGATGCAATTGAGAAAATGCCATGTCCTATAGATATCAAAGGTATTCGTAGTTTTCTAGGTCATGTTGGTTTCTATAGGAGATTTATCAAAGACTTTTCTAAAATTTCTAGGCCCCTTACAAATCTTTTGCAAAAGGATGTTCCTTTTGTTTTTAATGATGATTGTTTAGAAGCCTTCAAAACACTCAAGAAAGCCTTAATTTCTGCACCTATTGTTCAACCACCTGACTGGAACTTGCCTTTTGAAATTATGTGTGATGCTAGTGATTATGCTGTTGGTGCTATTCTAGGACAAAGAGTTGATAAGAAACTAAATGCTATTCATTATGCTAGTAAAACTCTACACAGTGCACAATGAAATTATGCTACTACTGAAAAAGAATTTCTAGCAGTGGTGTTTGCTTGTGATAAATTTATATATTACATTGTTGATTCAAAAGTAATTGTTCACACCGACCATGCTGCTATTAAATATCTTATGGAAAAAGAAACATGTTAAACCTAGGCTTATTCGATGTGTTCTCTTGCTACAAGAATTTGATTTTCATATCACTGATAGAAAAGGAGCGGAGAACCCCGTAGCAGATAACTTCTCTAGGCTGGAGAATGTCCTTGATGACCCACTACCTATTGATGATAGTTTTCCTGATGAGCAGTTAGCTGCAATAAATGTTTCTCATAACACTCCTTGGTATGCTGAGTATGCTAATTATAGTGTTGCTAAATATTTACCACCGAGCTTTACATACCAACAAAATAAAAAATTCTTCTATGATTTAAGACATTACTTTTGGGATGACCCACATCTTTATAAAGAAGGAGTAGATGGTATTATTAGACGTTGTGTACATGAGCATGAATAGGGACAAATACTACAGAAATGTCACTTCGAAGCTTACGGAGGACATCATGCGGGAGACAGAATTGCTCACAAGGTATTGCAGTCTGGCTTTTATTGGCCTACTCTTTTCAAGGATGCTCGAAAGTTCAACTTATCTTGTGATGAATGTCAAAGAATAGGTAATATCGCTAAGCATCAAGAAATGCCTATGAATTCTTCACTTGCTGTTGAACCATTTGATGTTTGGGTTTTTGATTACATGGGACCTTTTCCTTCCTTTAATGGTTATACACATATTTTGGTTGTTCTTGATTATGTTACTAAGTGGGAGAAGCTATTCCAAATAGTAGTGCTGATCACAACACCTCTATTAAAATGCTTAAGGAAGTTATTTTCCCAAGGTTTGGAGTCCCTAGATATTTAATGACTGATGGTGGTACACACTTTATTCATGGTGCTTTCCGTAAAATGCTTGCCAAGTATGATGTTAACCATAGAATTGCATCACCCTATCATCCTCATCCTAGTGGTCAAGTTGAACTTAGCAATAGAGAAATAAAATTAATTTTGCAAAAGACTGTCAATAGGTCCCGGAAGAATTGGTCTAAGAAATTAGATGATGCACTTTGGGCTTATAGAACAACATATAAAAATCCTATGGGTATCTCTCCTTATAAAATGGGTTATGGAAAAGCTTGTCATTTGCCTCTTGAGTTCGAACATAAAGCTTATTGGGCAATCAAAGAACTCAACTATGACTCCAAACTTGTCGATGAAAAGAGGTTATTTGATATTAGCTCATTAGATGAATGGAGAACCCAAGCTTATGAAAACGCCAAGTTATTTAAGGAAAAGGTTAAAACATGGCATGATAAAAGAACCCAAATGCGTGAGTTCAAAGTTGGAGAATATGTTCTTTTGTACAACTCCCGTTTCAGATTCTTTGCAGGAAAACTCCTCAAAATGGGAAGGACCCTATGTTATCGAGGAGGTTTATCGATCTGGAGCTATCAAACTAAATAATGCCAAAGGTTGTTAATGGCAACGAATAAAACATTATATCTCAGGTACGCCCATTAATGCTGAAAGCAATATTACCGGAAGAACACATAAAAGAGACCTTCCGGAACACTCTAGAATCGTGAGAAAGAGGAGGTATGTGATACAGTAAGTAAACGGACTCCAAAAAATCCGCAAAAAATATTTTCTGTCCGTTTTGGAATAATTTTTTTTAGGAAAATAAGAAACTACCCGAAGGTGACCCGAGTGTGCACAAGACACTAGCGTGCACCTTGCTTGCCAGGCGCGCCCAGGTGGGTTGTGCCCACCTCGGGTACCTTCCGGACTCCGTTTTTCTTTTGTTTTCTTGTTTTCCAAGATAAAAAATCCTCATATACCCCCCGAACTTATTGAATACCATATCGCGAAGAAATCTTCTGTTTTCTTTTCTTGCTGTTTTCGGTCAGATCTGTTGAGCCAGGCATAATGTCTTCTCCTTCCTCCAACAACTAGGAAGGGGATGCCTGGTTGATGAAGATCGAGCTAAAGAGAGAAGAGCCCGTAGGAGCTGTCAAAGGGGAATAGAGCAAGGAGGCTACCAGAGATAAAGTGCTGGTGGTTGAGCAGGCCTGGCCTGCCGAGGTAGAAGAAGAAGATATCCTTAAACCTTACTATGATCATCTCACCCCCACCGAGATCGAAGAACGGTTTGTGTGCAAAATAAATATCTCACCCGTGAAAATATTCTGTTGCAAGAGGACATCGTCGCCCTCCGGAGCGTCATCCGTAGATTGGACAATCTCTTGATCATGAAGGACAAGATCATTACCACTTCATCACCCCACCTTCTTCTTCATCACCAAAAGAAAATTGAGTATCGGGTATGGGCACTCCCCTTGGCTTTCGCCAAGCTTGGGGGAGGTGCCCCGGTATCGTATCACCTCCACTATCTTTTGCCTTTACTTATTTTAGCTCGATCCTTAGTTATCTTTTGCTTTAGATGAATAAAAGTTTAGTTTGATCCTTTCTTTTCGACAATTTTCTTAGTGATATATCCTTGTAATCGTGTGCGAGATATATAATAAAGTTTAGTTCGATTTTTTGCTTTCTTCACTTTCATGTTTCAATAAAAAGAAAGGAAATAAATGAAAAAAGGTCATATGCTAATCTTATGGTAGGTAATGACACCACATAAGGAAAAGTATAAGTAGAAAATTTTGTTAGAGATTGACAAACATAGCATTGGCCAATGATGCAACTCCTGAAAGAATTAATAAGGGAAGAGAAGATTATCATATAAATACACTATCCTGGAAATATTTTGTGATTCTGAGCCCCCATCAAAATATTATATGCCAAAATTGTTGACGTTGGACAAGGAAGACAACATAACGATTTATGTTTGTTCATATTCACATAGAAGTTATATTGTCATAGATCCTTCAACATGCGGTGCTTTCCCCCCATCTTTGCTAGCCAAAAATTCTGCACCAAGTAGAAATACTACTTGTGCGTCCAAAAACCCTTAAACCCAAATCTTATTTTCAAGAGTCCACGATACCTACCTAGGGATTGAGCAAGATCCCTCAAATAAGTTGTCATCGGTGCAATAAGGCAATAAAAATTGTTTCTAAAAGTGTTAGATCATTTAGTGTAATAGAAAATTGAGCATTGTACGAACTTGTGATAGCAAAGAATAAAAGCGACAGACTGCATAATAAAGGTTGCTATCATAAGGGGCAATATGACGTGACATTATTTTGCACTAAGGGGTTGAGCATACAAACAAATAAGCGCATGGCAACCTCTGCTTCCCTCTGCGAAGGGCCTATCTTTTACTTTTATGCAAGAGTCAAAGTTTTTCTCTCTATTCCTTTTTATTTTCTCCTTTGGCAAGCATCATGTGGTGAGGAAAGATCTAGGCACATATGTCCAATTGAATATGGATAGCATGAGTTATTATTGTTGACATCACCCTTGAGGTGAATACGTTGGGAGGCGAAATTATAAGCCCCTATCTTTCTATGTGTCCCGTTAAAATGTTTTGCTCATGTGTATGCGGTGAGTGTTAGCAATCATAGAAGACTATATGATGGTTGAGTATGTGGACTTGCCTAAAGGCTCCGATACGTGACCCTTCCTGAAAAGATGATGAATTGTAGTTGCAAAGTTGACTGAGTACATAGTTTGTTGGTTTCCAATAGAGTTTATGCTTTATACTTTGATGTTGTGATGAATTGTTACCTATTCATAAGAAGTCTATGATAAAAAGTCTATGATAAAAGTTCTATGTTAAAGTTTGTTGCTGTTATAATAATTCACATGACGCTTCTTGGTACGTCCATTTTGCATCATGTTTTCCTACTATTATTTATGATGTTTTGATCCATAATAATGCTTTTTGGAGTAATTCTAATGATTTTCTCTCATAATATGCAAGGTATACACAAAGAGGGAGAATTCCGGCAGCTGGAAATCTGGACCTGGAAAAGCTACGTCAGGCTACCTATTCTGCACAACTCCAAACAAGCTGAAACTTGACGGAGAATTTCTATGGAAGATATGAAGAATATTGGAGCAAATAAGTACCAGAGGAGGCCCACCAGGTGGGCACAACCCACCTGGGCACGCTAGGGAGCCCAGGCGCGCCCTTGTGGGTTGTGCAAACCCAGGCCCACCTCCGGTGCCCATCTTCTAGAATATAAGTCATTTTGACCTAAAAAAATAAGGAGAGGACTTTCCGGACGGAGCGCCGCCGTCTCGAGGAGGAACTTGGGTAGGAGCACATTTGCACTCCGGCGGAGCGATTCCGCCGGGGGAACTTCCCTCCCGGAGGGGGAGATCATCGTCATCATCATCACCAACAACTCTCCCATCTTGGGGAGGGCAATATCCATCAACATCTTCAACAACACCATCTTATCTCAAACCCTAGTTCATCTCCTGTGTTCAATCTTGTTACCGGAACTATAGATTGGTGCTTGTGGGTGACTAGTAGTGTTGATTACATCTGGTAGTTAATTACTATAAGGTTTATTTGGTGGAAGATTATATGTTCAGACCCAATATGCTATTTAATACCCCTCTGATCTTGAGCATTATTATCATTCGTGAGTAGTTACTTTTGTTCTTGAGGACACGGGAGAAATCATGTTGCAAGTAATCATGTGAACTTGATATGAGTTATATATTTTGATTGTATGTATGTTGTGATTCCCTTAGTGGTGTCATGTGAATGTCGACTACATGACACTTCACCATATTTGGGCCTAAGGGAATGCATTGTGGAGTAGCAATTAGATGATGGGTTGTGAGAGTAACAGAAGCTTGAACCCTAGTTTATGTGCTATTCCATAAGGGACCGATTCGATCCAAAAGTTTAATGCTATGGTTAGAATTTATTCTTAGTACTTTTCTCGTAGTTGCGGATGCTTGCGGGAGGGTTGATCATAAGTAGGAGGTTTGTTCAAGTAAGAACATCCCCTAAGCACCGGCCCACCCACATATAAAAATATCAAAGTACCGAACAGAAGTCAAACCAACATGGTGGAAGTGACTAAATGAAATTCCCGTGCACCCTCAAGAACGCTTTGCTATCATAAGAGACCATTTTGGCATGTCGTTTTCCTCAAAAGGATTGGGCTACCTTGCTGCACTTTTGTTACTATTATCGTTACTTGCTCGTTACAAATTATCTTGCTATCAAACTACTCTGTTACTTACAATTTCAGCACTTGCAGACATTACATTGCTGAAAACCACTTGTCATTTCCTTCTGCTCCTCGTTGGGTTCGATACTCTTACTTATCGAAAAGAGCTACAATTGATCCCCTATACTTGTGGGTCATCAAGGCTATTTTCTGGCGTTGTTGCCGGGGAGTGAAGCGCCTTTGGTAAGTGTAATTTGGTAAGGAAACATTTATATAGTGTGCTGAAATTTAGTGTCACTTGATACTATGGAAAACAATCCTTTGAGGGGTTTGTTCGGGGTATCTTCACCTCGACCGGAACCACAATTAGCTACCCCTCAACCTACTGCACCTACTGAAAATATTGAATATGAAATTCCTTCGGGTATGATAGAACAACTGCTAGCTAATCCTTATGGAGGAGATGGAACCGAACATCCTGATATGCACTTGATATATGTAGAACAAATTTGTGGATTGTTCAAGCTTGCATGTTTACCCAGAGATGAAGTTATGAAGAAGGTTTTCCCTTTATCTTTGAAGGGAAAAGCATTGGCATGGTATAGGCTATGCAATGATATTGGATCGTGGAATTGGAATTGATTGAAATTGGAGTTCCATCATAAATTTTATCCTATGCATCCAGTTCATCGTGATCGGAATTATATATATAATTGTTGGCCCCGTGAGGGAGAAAGTATCGCTCTAGCTTGGGGGAGGCTTAAGTTAATGTTATATTCATGCCCCAACCATGAGCTCTCAAGAGAAAGTGTTATCCAGAATTTTTATGCTCGGCTTTCTCGCGATGATCAATCCATGCTTGATACTTCTTGTACTGGTTCCTTCATGAAGAAGAAGAAGACTATTGAATTCTAGTGGGATCTTTTGGAAAGAATTAAATGCAACTCTGAAGATTGGGAACTCGACGAAGGTAAAGAGTCAGGTATTAAGCTTAAGTATGATTGTTTTAAATCTTTTATGGATACTGATGCTTTTCAAAAGTTTAGCACTAAATATGGACTTGACTCTGAGATAGTAGCCTCCTTTTGTGAATCATTTGCTACTCATGTTGATCTCCGTAAAGAGAAGTAGTTAAATATCACCCACCTATTAAAGAGGAAATTAAAGAACCGGTACCAGTTAAGGAAGAAACTATACTTTACAATGTTGATCCAGTTGTTCCTACTGCTTACATTGAGAAACCACCTTTCCCTGTTCGGATAAAGGAACATGCTAAACTTTCAACTGTGGTCAACAAAAGTTATATTAGAACACCTAAACCTGATGAACAAATTAAAGTAGAACCTAGTATTGCTATGATTAAGGATATCTTGGAAGAAAATGTAGACGGGCATGTTATTTACTGTTGTGAAGAAGCTGCTAGAATTGCCAAACCTTATAAAAAGGATAAACACAGACCTGTTGTTGGCTTGCCCGTTGTCTCAGTTAAAATAGGAGATCATTGTTATCATGGTTTATGTGACATAGGTGCTAGCGTGAGTGCTATTCCTTATATCAAGAAATTATGAATGACATAGCACCCGCAGAAATAGAAGACATAGATGTTACTATTAAACTTGCTGATAGAGATACCATATCACCAATTGGGATTGTTAGAGATGTTGAAGTCTTGTGTGGGAAAATAAAATATCCTACTGATTTTCTTGTTCTTGGTTCCCCACAAGATGACTTCTGTCCCATTATCTTTGGTAGACCTTTTTTAAACACCGTTAATGACTGTGAGAAACAAACTATCGGTGTTAGTTTTGGTGATGAGTCTCATGAGTTTAATTTTTCCAAGTTTATTAGAAAGCTTCATGAAAAAAAATTGCCTAGTGAGGATGAAATAATTGGTCTTGCTTCTATTGTTGTGCCACCTACTGATCCTTTAGAACAATATTTGCTAGACCATGAAAATGATTTACATATGGATGAAAGAAATGAGATAGATAAGATTTTCTTTGAACAACGTCCTCTGCTTAAACACAATTTGCCTATTGAAACTCTAGGAGGTCCTCCTCCACCTAAAGGTGATCCTGTGTCTGAATTAAAACAATTGCCAGACACTTTGTAATATGCTTATCTTGATGAGAAGAAGATATATCCTGTTATTATTAGTGCTAACCTTTCAGAACATGAAGAAGAAAGACTATTGAAAGTTCTAAGGAAGCACCGAGCTGCTATTGGATATACTCTTGAGGATTTAAAGGGCATTAGTCCCCCTCTATGTCAGCACAAAATTAATATGGAACCTGATGCTAAAACTGTTGTTGATCACCAACGTCGGTTAAATCCAAAAAAGAAGGAAGTGGTTAGAACGGAAATCTTAAAACTTCTGGAAGCAGGTATAATCTATCCTATAACTGATAGTAGATGTGCAAGTCCTGTTCATGGTGTTCCTAAGAAAGGAGGTATTACTGTTGTTCCTAATGATAAGAATGAACTTACTCCACAAAGAATTGTTACAGGCTATAGAATGGTAATTGATTTTAGAAAACTAAACAAAGCAACTAGAAAAGATCATTACCCTCTACCTTTTATTGATCAAATGCTAGAAAGATTATCTAAGCACACACATTTTTGCTTCCTTGGTGGATATTCTGGTTTTTCACAAATACCTGTTTCTCAAACTGATCAAGAAAATACCACATTTACTTGTCCCTTTGGAACTTACGCTTTAGACTTATGCCTTTCGGTTTATGCAATGCACCTGCTACCTTTCAAAGATGTATGACTGCTATATTCTCCCACTTTTGTGAAAAGATTATTGAGGTTTTCATGGATGATTTCTCTGTTTATGGGAAGTCTTTTTATGATTGTTTAAGCAATCTTGACCGAGTTTTGCAGAGATGTGAACAAACAAATCTTGTCTTGAATTGGGAGAAGTGCCACTTTATGGTTAATGAAGGCATTGTCTTGGGCCATCAAATTTCTGAAAGAGGTATTGAAGTGGACAAAGCTAGGGTTGATGCAATTGAGAAAATGCCATGTCCTAAAGATATCAAAGGTATTCGTAGTTTCTTAGGTCATGTTGGTTTCTATAGGAGATTTATCAAAGACTTTTCTAAAATTTCTAGGCCTCTTATGAATCTTTTGCAGAAGGATGTTCCTTTTGTTTTTGATGATGATTGTTTAGAAGCCTTTGAAACACTCAAGAAAGCCTTAATTTCTGCACCTATTGTTCAACCACCTGATTGGAATTTGCCTTTTGAAATTATGTGTGATGCTAGTGATTATGCTGCTGGTGCTGTTCTAGGACAAAGAGTTGATAAGAAACTAAATGTTATTCATTATGCTAGTAAAACTCTAGACAGTGCTCAATGAAACTATGCTACAACTGAAGAAGAATTCTTAGCAGTTGTGTTTGCTTGTGATAAATTTAGATCTTATATTGTTCATTCAAAAGTAATTATTCACACTGATCATGCTGCTATTAAATATCTTATGGAAAAGAAAGATGCTAAACCTAGACTTATTCGATGGGTTCTCTTGCTACAAGAATTTGATTTACATATAACTGATAGAAAAGGAACTGAGAACCCCGTAGCTGATAACTTGTCTAGGCTTGAAAATGTGCTTGATGACCCACTTCCTATTGATGATAGTTTTGCCGATGAGCAGTTAACTGCAATAAATATTGCTCATAACACTCATTGTTACGCTGACTATGCTAATTACATTGTTGCTAAATATTTACCACCTAGTTTTACATACCAACAAAAGAAAAAAATTCTTCTATGATTTAAGACATTACTTTTGGGATGGCCCACATCTTTATAAAGAAGGTGTAGATGGTACTATTAGACGTTGTGTACCTGAGCATGAACAGGGACAAATCTTACGGAAATGTCACTCCGAAGCTTATGGAGGGCATCATGCTGGAGATAGAACTGCTCACAAGGTATTGGAATCTGGATTTTATTGGCCTACTCTCTTCAAGGATGCTCGTAAGTTCGTCTTATCATGTGATGAATGTCAAAGAATAGGTAATATCGGTAAGCATCAAGAAATGCCTATGAATTATCCACTTGTTGTCGAACCATTTGATGTTTGTGGATTTGATTACATGGGACCTTTTCCTTCCTCTAATGAGTATACACATATTTTGGTTGTTGTTGATTATGTTACAAACTGGGAGAAGCTATTCCTAACAGTAGTGCTGATCACAACACCTCTATTAAAATGCTTCAGGAAGTTATTCTCCCAAGGTTTGGAGTCCCTAGATATTTAATGACTGATGGGGTTCACACTTTATTCATGGTGCTTTCCGTAAAATGCTTGCCAAGTATGATGTTAACCATAGAATTGCATCACCCTATCATCCTCAGTCTAGTGGTCAAGTTGAACTTAGCAATAGAGAAATAAAGTTAATTTTGCAAAGGATTCTCAATAGGTCCACGAAGAACTGGTCTAAGAAATTAGATGATGCGCTTTGGGCTTATAGAACATCATATAAAAATCCTATGGGTATGTTTCCCTATAAAATGGTTTATGGAAAAGCTTGTCATTTGCCTCTAGAGTTAGAACATAAAGCATATTGGGCAATCAAAGAACTCACTTATGATTTCAAACTTGCTGGTGAAAAGAGGTTATTTGATATTAACTCTTTAGATGAATGGAGAACCCAAGGTTATGAAAATGCTAAGTTAAAAGATGGCATGACAAGAGAATCCAAAAGCGTGAGTTGAAAGTCGGAGAATATGTTCTTTTGTAAACTCTCGTTTCAGGTTCTTTGCAGGAAAACTCCTCTCAAAATGGGAAGGCCCATATGTCATCGAGAAGGTTTATCGTTCTGGAGCTTCAAAATAAATAATGCCGAAGGTACTAGCCTGAACGTTGTTAACGGGCAAAGAATAAAACATTATATCCCAGGTATGCCCATTAATATTGAAAGTAATATTATCCAAACTTTGACACAGGAAGAACACATAAAAGAGTCCTTCCGGAGCACTCCAGAATCGTGAAAATAAGGAGGTACGTGATACGGTAAGTAAACGGACTCCAAAAAATCCGCAAAAATATTTTTTGTTAGTTTTGGAATATTTATAAAAATAGGAAAATAAGAAACTTTCAGGAAGCATAACGTGGTGGGCACAAGACACCAGGGGGCGCCTGGCTAGCCAGGCGTGCCTAGGTGGGATTTGCCCACCTGGGACACCTTTCGGACTCCATTTTTCTACAGCTTTCTTATTTCCCATGATAAAAAATCTTTATATACCCCCCGAACCTGTTGACCACCGTATCACGGAGAAATCTTCGGTTCTCTTTTCTTGCTATTTTCGGCCAGATCTGTTGAGCCATGCATCATGTCTTCTTCTTCCTCCAACAACATGGAAGAGGATGCTTGGTCGATGAAGATTGAGCTGAAGAGAGAAGAGCCCGCAGAAGCCGTCATGGGAGACGAGAGCAAGGAGGTTACTGTAGATCAACCCCCGGTCTTCGAGCAAGCACTGCCAACCGAGGAGGAAGAGGAAGATATCCTTAAACCTTACTATGCTCATCTTACTCCTACTGAGATTGAAGCCTTTCACATCATTGAAACGGTTCGTGTGCAAAATAAGTATCTCACCCGTGAAAATATTCTGCATCAAGAGCACATCATCCACCTCCGGGGCGTCATCCATCGATTGGAGAATCTCTTGATCCTTAAGGACAGGATCGCTTCATCACCACCGCCATATTCTTCATCACCAAAAGAGAATTGAGTATCGGGTATGGGCACTCCCCTTGGCTTCCGCCAAGCTTGGGGGAGGTGCCCCGGTATCGTATCATCCCCACTATATTTTGCTTTTACTTATTTTAGTTCGGTCTTTTGCTTTAGATAAATAAATGTTTAGTTTGATCCTTTCTTTTCGAGAGTTTGCTTAGTGATCTATCCTTGTAATCTTGTGCGAGATATATAATAAATTTAGTTTGAGTTTTTCCTTTCTTTATTTTCATGTTGCAAATAAAAATAAAGGAAGTAAATAAAAGAAAGGAAATAAATGAAAAAAATATCATATGCTAATCTTATGGTAGGTGATGACACCACATAAGGAAAAGTAGAAGTAGAAAATTTTGTTAGAGATTGACAAACATAACATTAGTCAATGATGCAAGTCATGAAAGAATTAATAAGGGAAGAGAAGATTCACATATGAATATACTATCCTGAAAATATTTTGTGATTCTGAGCCCTCGTCAAAATATTATATGCCAAAATTGTTGTTGTTGGACAAGGAAGACAACTTAATGGTTTACGTTTGTTTATATTCACATAGAAGTCATATTGTTATGGATCCTTTAACATGTGGTGCTTGCCCCTATCTTTGCTAGCCAAAATTCCGCACTAAGTAGAGATACTACTTGTGCATCCAAAAAACCTTAAACCCAAATCTTATTTTCAAGAGTCCACCATATCTACCTAGGGATTGAGCAATATCCCTCAAGTAAGTTGTCATCGGTGCAAAAAGGCATAAAAATTGTTTCTAAAAGTGTGAGATCATTTAGTGTAAGAGAAAATTGAGCATTGCACGAACTTGTGATGGTGAAGAATAAAAGCGACAAATTGCATAATAAAGGTCGCTATCACAAGGGGCAATGCAACTTGACATTCTTTTGCATTAAGGGGTTGAGAATACAAACAAATAAGCGCATGGCAACCTCTGCTTCCCTCTGCGAAGGGCCTATCTTTTATTTTTATGTATTTACTTTTATGCAAAGAATCAAAAGTTTTCTCTCTATTCCTTTTTACACATAGAAAGATCTAGGCACATATGTCCAGTTGAATATAGATAGCATGAGTTATTATTGTTGACATCACCCTTGAGGTGAATACGTTGGGAGGCGAAACTATATGCCCCTATCTTTCTGTGTGTCCAGTTGAAACATTTTGCTCATGTGTACGCGATGAGTTTTGGCAATCATGGAAGACTTTATTATGGTCGAGTATGTGGACCTACCTAAAGGCTCCGATACGTGACCCTTCCTGAAAAGATGATGAATTGTAGTTGCAAAGTTGACTGAGAACATAGTTTGTTGGTTTCTAATAGATTTTTTGCTTTATACTTCAATAGTGTAATGAATTGTCACTTATTCATGAGAAGTCTATGATAAAGGTTCTATGATAAGAGTCTTTTGTTTAAGTTTGTTGCTGTTATAATAATCAACATGATGCTTCTATGTCCGTATTTTGTTTTTATCGACACCTCTCTCTCTCTCTAAGCATGTGGACAGGTTTTTGGATTTCGGTTTTCGCTTGAGGGCAAGCGAGGTCTAAGCTTGGGGGGGCGGGGTTGATACGTCCATTTTGCATCATCTTTTCTACTATTATTTATGATGTTTTTATCCATAATAATGCTTTTTGGAGTAATTATAATGCCTTTTCTCTCATAATATGCAAGGTATACACAAAGAGGGAGAATTCCGGTAGCTGGAAATCTAGACCTGGAAAAGCTACGTCAGGCTACCTATTCTGTACAACTCCAAACAATCTGAACTTCACAGAGATTTTTTATGGAAAATATGAAGAATATTGGAGCAAATTAGTACCAGAGGAGGCCAACCAGGTGGGCACAACCCACCTGGGCGCGCCGGGAAGCCCAGGCGCGCCCTGGTGGGTTGTGCTCACCCAGACCCACCTCCGGTGCCCATCTTCTGGTATATAAGTCATTTTGACCTAGAAAAAATAAGCAGAGGACTTTCGGGATGGAGCACCGCCGTCTCGAGGCGGAACTTGGGCAGGAGAACTTTTGCTCTCCGGCGGAGCGATTCCGCCAGGGGAACTTCCCTCCCGGAGGGGGAGATCATCATCATCATCATCACCAACAACTCTCCCATCTTGGGGAGGGCAATCTCCATCAACATCTTCAACAGCACCATCTCATCTCAAACCCTAGTTCATCTCTTGTTACCGGAACTATAGATTGGTGCTTGTGGGTGACTAGTAGTGTTGATTACATCTGGTAGTTGATTACTATATGGTTTATTTGGTGGAAGATTATATGTTCAGAGCCAATATGATAATTAATACCCCTCTGATCTTGAGAATGATTATCATTTGTGAGTAGTTACTTTTGTTCTTGAGGTCACAGGAGAAATCATGTTGCAAGTAATCATGTGAACTTGATATGTGTTAGATATTTTGATAGTATGTATGTTGTGATTCCCTTAGTGGTGTCATGTGAACGTCGACCACATGACACTTCAGCATATTTGTGGGAGGGTTAATCATAAGTAGGAGGTTTGTTCTAGTAAGAACAACACCTAAGCACCAGTCCACCCATATATCATATTATCAAAGTACTAAACACAAATCAAACCAACATGGTGAAAGTGACTAGATGAAATTCCCATGCACCCTCAAGAATAATTTGCTTATCATAAGGATTGGGATACCTTGCTGCAATTTTCTTACTATTATCATTACTTGCTCGTTACAAATTACCTTGCTATCAAACTACTCTGTTACTAAGAATTTCAGCACTTGCAGACATTACCTTGCTGAAAACCACTTGTCATTTCCTTCTACTCCTCGTTGGGTTCGACACTCTTACTTATTGAAAAGAGCTACAATTGATCCCCTATTCTTGTGGGTCGTCACTTCTATGTCTGTATTTTGTTTTTATCAACACGTCTCTCTCTAACCATGTGGACATGTTTTTCGATTTCTGTTTTTGCTTGAGGACAAGCGAGGTCTAAGCTTGGGGGAGTTGATACGTCCAGTTGGCATCATGTTTACCTACTGTTATTTATAATGTTTTTATGCATAATGATGCTTTTTGGAGTAATTCTAATGTTGTTTCTCTCATAATATGCATGGTACACACAAAGAGGGAGAATTCCAACAGCTCGAAATCTGGACCTGAAAATGCTACGTCAGGCTACCTATTCTGCACATCCAAATAAGCTGAAACTTCACGAGGATGTTTTATGGAATAAA
Organism: Triticum aestivum; assembly: GCF_018294505.1. NCBI lineage: Eukaryota > Viridiplantae > Streptophyta > Magnoliopsida > Poales > Poaceae > Triticum > Triticum aestivum. Next base: position 346,124,608 of record NC_057802.1, on the reverse strand, counting down.
TAAGTAATACTCGAGCAAATAAACACAGGAGGGGGCCACCTGGTGAGCAGAAGACACCAGGGCGCGCCTGGCCCCCCAGGCGCCCCTGGTGGGTTGTGCTCAACCCAACCCACCTCCGGTGCCCATCTTCTGGTACATAAGTCATTTTGACCTAGAAAAAATAAGGAGAGGAGTTTCGGGATGGAGCGCCGCCGTCTCGAGGCGGAACATGGGCAGGAGCACTTTTGCTCTCCGGCGGAGCAATTCCGCCAGGGGAACACCCTCCCGGAGGGGGAGATCATCATCATCATCACCAACAACTCTCCCATCTTGGGAGGGTAATGTCCATCAACATCCTCAACAGCAACATCTCCTCTCAAACCCTAGTTCATGTCTTGTGTTCCATCTGTGTACCGGAACTATAGATTGGTGCTTGTGGGTGACTATTAGTGTTGATTACATCTTGTAGTTGATTACTATATGGTTTATTTGGTGGAAGATTATATGTTCAGATCTATGCTATTTAATACCCCTCTGATCTTGAGCATGATTATCATTTGTGAGTAGTTACTTTTGTTCTTGTGGTCACGGGAGAAATCTTGTTGCAAGTAATCATGTGAACTTGATATGCGTTAGATATTTTGATAGTATGTATGTTTTGATTCCCTTAGTGGTGTTATGTGAACGTCGACTACATGACACTTCAACATATTTGTGGCAGGTTAATCATAAGTAGGAGGTTTGTTTGAATGAATAAACACTCATCCTGAGAATAACCCTCTTAACATGGAAGATACAGCCCCTCTCGTGCAAGGATGAGTGAATAAACACTCATCCTGGGAATAACCCTCTTAACAAGGAAGATACCGACCACCCCATGTCGCTCTATGAACAATCCAGGTACAAAAAAGATATGTTCATTTGAAATTTTAGAGGTGGCACATGCAAATTTACTTGGAACGGCAGGGCAATACCGCATATAGGTAGATATAGTGGACTCACCTGGAATAACTTGGGTTTTGAGGATTTTGATGCACAAGCAGTAATTCCTCTTAGTACAGGCGAAGGCTAGCAAATAGGTTGAGAAGCGGCCTGCTAGAGAGCGAAAACGGTCATGAACATGCATTATGCATAATTAACATTGAATACTAGCATTTGTAGGATATGAACACCATGAACATATATATCGTAGAGGCTATGTTGGTTTTTATTCAACTACATGCATGAACATGTGCCAAGTCAAGCCACTTGAAACATTCAGAGAAGGATACCATATCATCATACTGCATCACAATCTTTTTAACGCATGTTGACATCCAAGATAAATCATTATCCATTCCTAGCTACTTAAGCATGTCATGAGAAACTATAATCTCTAATTGTTATTGCAAACATGTTTGATCATAATATGCTGAATCATGGATACTAGGTTAAACATATTTACAAAAACAGAACAAGTTGAGTTCATACCCGTTTCTTGCATGACCGAATGATATGAAAATAAAAATAGTGCAAGGGTGCTGTGGACTAAGCTGGAATCTGCAAACATTTTATTTGAAAGGAGAAGGCAAGGTAATTTGGGCTCTTTATTAGATCAATGGAAATGCATATGAGAGCCACTCAACATTTTCATCATGGTCTTCTCCTTGGTATGACTAAATAAAAAGAAAAGTGTAACATCCCAAATTTTCAATTTGGTATGTTATACATAGATCATCATTGCATATCATATTTTATTGCATTTTGACAAATCCTCGATAATCCTAAGCAACTCAAGGACCCTCGGAGAGAGTTGGGGATTTTCTCGAATTTTCATATTTGATTTTCATCAAATAATAAAACGAGGATTTTGGTTTTAATTATTTTCTCTCCGGAAAAATATTTCATTTTTAAAAATAAACGAGAGGAGAAAATATGACTTCTCCAAAACAATTGAAATATTGGAGGAAAAGTGTTAAAATCATTTATTGGAATTTATTTGGATTTTATGTGCATTAAAAATATTGCATGTTTTCAAAAAAATTATTTTCTGTTAAAAAAATGTTCACCCTATTCTAGATTTTCTAACTAGACGGGGAAAATTTATTTTATCTTTTTTGGACTTTTATTTATTTTTCTACAAATATTTTTCCGCGGAACGTATTTAAAAAAAAAACTGCGCGCCGCCCGACCGGGCCGAGGCCCCGCCGCGCGCCGGCCCACCCCGCGTCGTCCTCCTCGCGCACGAGCGCCGCCGCCGCCCGGAGTCCGTGGCGAGCACGGGACCCCGCCGCCTGCCCCCTTCCCCAAGCCACCTCCGCCCCCCCATATATATAGCGCCGCCCCCCTCTTCTCTCACCCCGCCGCCGCCCGCACCTGCCCGCCCCGAGCCGCCGGAGCCGGAGCCCCGACGCCCGAAGGCCGCCGCCGCCGTTCGCCGCCGCACGCCGCCCCTCGCCCACCCCGAGCACCCCGAGCACCCCCGCACCCCCGCCGCCCCGCCGGAGCAGCCGGAGCCCGCCGGAGCCGCCCCCGACGAGGTACCTTGATGCCGTTCGGTTGCCGGTTTTTGGTTTAAAAAAACCGTTCGTTTTATTAAAAAAACCCTAGATCGGTTTTTTTCGGTTTTGTTATTTTGTGACCGTTCATCGGCACGTTCGTTTTAGCGAACGCGTTCGTCGGATTTTCTCTGTTAACGAACGTCCGTTCTTTAACCGTTCATCCGTTTTTCCTTTTTCGTCGGATTTTTCCGCGATTTTCTCAGATTCGATTTCTGATCGAATCTTCGTTTCTGTTTAACTTTTCGCTCGTTTATCGGAATCAGGCGATTCAAGCGCCTAGAGTTTCGTCTCGAAATTCTCTTTCCGTTTAACCTACTCAAACAAGTTTTTGCTACTGTAAAATTTGACCTAGATTCAGATTAGTAAACGAAGCTTGTTTCTTTCGCAGTTTGACTTTCGTTGCTTCGTTCGAGTTGATTCTTTTTGCAAACCGGAGTTCTTAAGTTGAACTTTCTGGTTGGATCTTTCATTCGAGTTTTACCTGTGCATTAGATGAGTACTTATTGTTTGCTTGTTTGTTTGCGATAGAGTACCCGGAGTGTGCCGCTTGTTACTTCGAATCGCTAGGTTTCGCGGATCATCAGCAAGGCAAGTAACACTTTGATCATATACCTTCCATACCCAGTTTTTATTGCATTAGATCTATTCCTCAAACATTGCATGATTAGGATCTAATTAAATTGTGGGTATTGGGAAGTAGTTGAGGTAGTACCTATTACCTGTTCTTTTATCAAACCCTTGGGAGTTACTTCTACGTTTGCTATTATATTGCCATGCTATGCTCGTAGATGTGGATTGGGTTTGAGAGATATTCATGACAGATGTGAGAATGATAATTAATGGTTTACTTAAGGTGGCAACTAAAACTCACATCTGGGTGGATTGAGGTACCTGGGTATTCCAGGATTGCCTATTTTTCTTTTGGACCGCCACCCAGGTTCAAAGGGATCATAAGATTATTCATGCTAGAAACTTCCGTGTGCAGCCGCAAGCTATTATGGGCTCTAGCATAGTTGACTAAGTTGTGTGAACTCTTATAGTGGTAGACTAGCAGATGTAGGGGAAAGTAGGTGTAACTGTCTACCCATACGTAAGGTGCAAACACTTCTGAAAGACTGTGTCTCGGTCATCCGTTTCTCAAACATCATGTAGTGCGAGAATCAAGCGGAGGCTATCGAGTCTTGTGGGGAAAAGTGCACAAACCTCTGCAGAGTGTACACACTAATCATGGTTAGCTGTGTCCCCGGTTATGGACAACTTGAGTATCTAGTATTTGGATTATCATGTGAATCTCATCACCATGTTACCTTTTAATTAATTTTGTTGGGTTATTGATGATTTTTAATTGGGATTGAGGTGATGTCAATCATCTCAATGTTTAACAACCACCATGATAGTTAAATAAATTTATTCCTTTGAAGTAGGGAAAAATTGGCTTTTCGCAAAACTGTAACCATAGAGCTTTCCACCAGCCATATATGCATGTAGTATAGCATTATTACTGTTCATTATTCTCTATGTGTTACTTTGCCAGCATATTCTATGTGCTGACCCGTTTTCGGGCTGCAACGTTTCATGTTGCAGACTTTTCAGACGACGAGTAAGGTGCCTTAGGTCGTGGTCTTATACTCAGTGATGCCGCTGGAGTTGATGGACTCACTTATCTTCCAAGTCTTCCGCTGTTATCGTTTTTAGATGGCCTTAAGCCATATTTATCATACTTAATCTCTTTGGAGATATTCGATGTAATAAGTGTGTGATTGCTACTCTGTTATAAATCCTCCATTTGTACTGTGCGTGTCAGCATTACTGATCCAGGGATGACACTGGTGCACAGCAGCACAGACCATTTGAGGTCTGGTCGCTACAAAGGTGGTATCAGAGCACACGCTGACTGTAGGACACGACCACTAAGCTTAAGCCCTAGAAAGCTTCTCTCTTCTCATTTCTGACCCCTCTCCTTTTTCTACTCTTTTAGGAATGGCGGATGCAAGGAGCAAGTTCATGCAACCAGATGAAGACACACCTTTTGGTCGACACTTGAAGGAAGTCACAAAGTATTTGAACATAGGAATACCAAGCATCACCGGAACCTACAACGCCACATTACCCGAAGAGGAGAGCTGGAAGATTCAAGTTCACATTCCAGGAAGGACGTTTGTGCCAGTTACTGAACCCATAAGATTGGTTTTCGAAGCACCAACCTGGAGTTTAGGGAAGAGCATGGCCGCTCACATCGCTATGGGACGCATTGGAGAAGTCTACCACCAGGAGCTTAAGGATACAATTTATCAAATTTGTGGACGCCGAGACGCACAATGGGAGATGATCAGAACCAAGAAGGATGGATCAATCGCAGCTTTCATCCAGGAGCAAAACCAACACATTCGTCGCCAGGAGAACCAGATGTGCACGGACAAGGAAGAACTGAAGAAGGCATTGACGAAGATCAAGGAGCTGGAAGAAGAACTCAAGGCTACACGCGAGGATTATATGGAGGAAATCATCACACTAGTAGGGAGGAATGACGACCTGGAGAAGAAGATTTGAGTATTCATGGGAAATCCAGTGCCAAAAGCAAAGGATGACGAATGCACTTGTCCGGATAACTACATCATCATCGACGACACTGACTCGGAACCAAGTGAAGATGACTTTGTTGATGAAGCTGGAGCAGACATCATGGAGTCTTCAACGGATCAGAATTTCTAGTAGACCACCATATCAGTAGTAGTTTTCTAGTAGACCACCATATCAGTAGTAGTCTTCAACGGAACCAAGTGAAGATGACTTTGTAACGCTAGTTAGATCGATGGTTATGCCTTGTTTGAATTGATTGAGTGATATTGATTGTATTTGTCTCATGAGCATATGGGTAGTGTTTTCCCTCTAGACCTCATTCTATTCTTAACTCTCATCTTTTCTAACCCATCAGATGCCTCCGAGACGCGACACCGGATTTGTTTTCCCACCAGAGATCACCCAGTTGATTCAGCAACAGAATGCCCTGATGCAAGTGTTAGTGCAGAACCAAGGCAACAACAACAACAACAACAACAACCCACTGCCACCACCACCTGTTGATCACTTAGCCCGTTTCTTGAGGCTAAACCCGCCGGTGTTTTCCAGTAGCACCGAGCCGATTGTTGCAGATGATTGGCTCCGCAAAGTTGGAAGGGAGTTGACCACTGCAGGATGCACCGATGTGGAAAGAGTGCGTTTTGCCGCACATCAGCTTGATGGACCCGCAGCATCATGGTGGGAGAATTATACAGCCACGCACCCTATTGACACTGTCACATGGGACCAGTTTCAGCAAGCTTTCCGTACAGCTCATGTTTCAGCAGGAGCTATGGCTATGAAGAAGCGTGAGTTTCGCAACCTACTCCAAGGAGGATGCACCGTAGGCCAGTATGTGGAGGATTTTAGTAAGTCAGCACGTTATGCACCAGATGACGTTGCTACAGATGCTGCCAAGCAGGAGAAATTTTTGGAAGGACTGAATGATGAACTGAGTATGCAGTTGATGGTAGCAACCTTCAACAACTACCAGGAGCTGGTAGATAGAGCTCTCATGATTGAAGGGAAGCAACAGTAGATTGAAAACCGTAAGAGGAAGTATGGACAAGGGAAGTATAACTCTGGAGCTCAGCAGAAGCCACGATTTACCCCGAAGCCGTGAGGACAGTTTCAGCATACCCATGGAGGAGGTAGTTCGCACAACCATAATGTCTCTAAAAATGGTAATGGGAATGGAGGAAGCAACGGACAGAACTGCACCAACCCATCTACCCCAGCCAAGAGGGACCTGAGCCAAGTCACTTGCTTTAAGTGCCAGAAGACTGGACATTATGCCAATGAATGTCCTGAATCCCAAAATAGAAATGGTAATGGAAGCTCTGGGAAGAAGCCGAACCCGTTCAACAAAGGACATGTGAACCACGTGAGCGTGGAGGAGGTTGAAGCTCAGCCTGATGCAGTAATAGGTAAGTTTTTGGTTAAGTCATTTACTGCAGCCGTTCTTTTCGATACTGGTGCATCGCATTCATACATATCAAGGGGATTTGTGAATAAGTTTAAGCTGTCCACCAAAGTTCTCAGAACCCCTATGTTAGTAACCTCGCCAGGAGCAGAGTATATGGCCAGCCAAGGATGTTTTCAGATACCATTGGCCATTGGTAGGCATGTTTTCCCCTCAGACCTCATAGTTTTGGAGTCGCAAGGTTTGGATGTGATTTTGGGAATGGATTGGCTATCGTTGTATGGAGGAAACATCGATTGTGCCAGCAAGACGATTTTTCTTACCACCCCGGAAGGAAAAAGGATCGAGTATGTATCCCGGCATATGCCGAAGAGGACTCAAGTAAATTCCTTATCAGGAGTTGTACAGGAGGAAGTACCAGTGGTGAAGGATTATCCGGATGTATTTCCAGAAGAGTTGCTAGGCATGCCACCAGATAGAGACATTGAGTTCTTGATTGAACTTTTGCCAGGCACAGGGCCAATATCTAAGAGACCGTACAGGATGCCCGCAAAAGATTTGGAGGAAATTAAGAAGCAGATCAAGGAGTTACTGGATAAAGGCTATATTCGCCCAAGTTCGTCACCTTGGGGATCACCAGTACTTCTAGTGGAAAAGAAAGATGGATCGCTGAGGATGGTTGTTGATTACCGTGGATTGAATGAAGTGACCATCAAAAACAAGTACCCACTGCCGATGATCAATGATTTGTTTGACCGCCTGCAAGGAGCTAAAGTATTTTCCAAGATCGATCTACGATCAGGATACCATCAGTTAAAGATTCGAGAGCAGGATATACCTAAGATGGCTTTTACCACCAGATATGGACTGTATGAGTATACGGTTATGTCATTTGGTCTGACTAACGCACCTGCCTATTTCATGAACCTGATGAACAAAGTGTTTATGGAGTTTTTGGATAAGTTCGTCGTGGTGTTCATTGATGATATTTTAGTCTTTTCCAAGAATGAGGAAGAGCATGAGGAGCAATTGCGATTGGTACTTGAGAAGCTCAGAGAACATCAGTTATATGCCAAGTTCAGCAAGTGTGAATTTTGGCTGAAGGAAGTTGGATTCCTTGGACATGTTATTTCGGGAGAAGGAATAGCAGTAGACCCTGCCAAGGTTGATACAGTGACAAGTTGGGAATCACCCACGACAGTTGGAGAAATCCGGAGTTTTCTTGACTTGCAGGATACTACCGGAGATTCATCGAGAATTTCTCGAAGATTGCTAAGCCCATGACTGAGCTATTGAAGAAGGACACCAAATTCAATTGGACTGAGGAATGTGAAGCTAGTTTCCAAGAGTTGAAGAAACGATTGGTTACATCACCAGTGTTGATTCTACCACATCAACGCAAGGACTATGAAGTTTATTGCGATGCTTCTCGTCGAGGACTTGGAGCAGTGCTTATGCAGGAAGGAAGAGTTGTGTCATATGCTTCACGACAACTTAAACCCCATGAGAAGAATTATGCTACGCATGATTTGGAGTTAGCAGCCGTGGTGCATGCATTGAAGACATGGAGACATTTTCTCATTGGAAACCATTGTGAGGTGTATACAGATCACAAGAGTTTGAAGTATATTTTCACGCAAAAGGAGTTAAATCTCAGACAGAGGAGATGGTTGGAGCTCATTAAGGATTATGATATGAGATTGCATTATCACCCAGGAAAGGCTAACGTAGTAGCAGACGCGCTGAGCCGCAAGAGTCATGTCAACACCCTCATGACAGGAGAGTTACCTCAGGAGTTAGCCGAGGACCTTCGCGAGCTATGTTTGGAAATAGTCCCCAGAGGCTATTTAGCGACATTGGAGATTCAGTCTACCTTGATGGAAAGGATCAGAGAAGCTCAGAAGACAGACAAGGAGATTAAAGAGATAAAGGAGAAGATGAGCAAAGGAAAAGCCAAGGGATTTCGTGAGGATGAGCACGATACCTTATGGTTTGAGGACCGTGTATATGTGCCAAATGATCCGGAGATCAGGAAGTTGATTTTGCAAGAGGCCCATGATTCACCATACTCGATTCACCCAGGGAATACCAAGATATATTTGGATCTGAAGAATACTTTCTGGTGGACCGGAATGAAGAAGGATATTGCAGAGTACGTAGCAGTTTGTGATGTATGTCAGAGAGTGAAGGCAGAGCATCAGAAGCCAGCAGGATTGCTACAACCATTGTCGATACCCGAATGGAAGTGGGATAAAATAGGCATGGATTTTATCACGGGATTACCCAGGACTCGTTCAGGCTATGACTCAATATGGGTTGTAGTCGACCGTTTGACGAAAGTGGCTCATTTCATTCCAGTGAAGACCACTTACACCAGTGCTAAGTTGCCAAAGATATACATGACCAGGATCGTATGTTTGCATGGAGTTCCGAGGACCATTGTATCAGACAGAGGAACCCGATTTACCTCGAAGTTTTGGAAGCAGTTACATGAAACATTGGGAACCAGGCTAGAATTTAGCACAGCTTTTCACCTGCAGACAGATGGACAGACCGAGAGAGTCAACCAGATTTTGGAGGACATGTTAAGAGCTTGTGCATTAGATTATGGATCTAGTTGGGACGACAATTTGCCATATGCGGAGTTTTCTTATAACAACAGTTATCAGACCAGTTTGAAGATGGCCCCTTTCGAAGCTTTGTACTGAAGGAGGTGTAGAACACCGTTGTTATAGGACGAAGTTGGAGACCGTCAGTTGTTTGGACCAGATCTGATTAAGGAGTCTGAACAGAAAGTGAGGTTGATTCGCGATAGGCTCAAGGTAGCCCGGTCCAGGCAGAAGAGTTATTCTGATTCTAAACGAAAGGAGACAGTACACGAAGTCGGAGACCGAGTTTATCTTCGAGTATCACCACTTCGAGGAGTGAAGTGCTTTGGAGTCAAGGGAAAGTTAGTGCCCCGTTTTATCGGACCATACAGAGTTTTGGAACGTATGGGAGAGGTTGCCTACAAGCTGGAATTGCCCGAAGGATTGTCTAGAGTTCATGATGTATTCCACGTCTCCCAGTTGAAGAAGTGCCACGCAGAGATGGCTGAGATACCACTGAGAGATACTGTGCCGCTGGAAGCGATTCAGCTGGAAAGTGATTTGACCTATGAGGAGAAACCAGTTAAGATTCTTGAGTATGCCAGCCGAGTTACCCGCAGTAAGATTATCAAGTTTTGCAAAGTCCAGTGGAGTCACCACACGGAAGATGAAGCCACCTGGGAGCGAGAGGAAGATCTACGAAAGGACCACTCCCACCTGTTTTCTAGCCAACCCGAATCTCGAGGGCGAGATTCATCTTAAGGGGGGTAGGTTTGTAACATCCCAAATTTTCAATTTGGTATGTTATACATAGATCATCATTGCATATCATATTTTATTGCATTTTGACAAGTCCTCGATAATCCTAAGCAACTCAAGGACCCTCGGAGAGAGTTGGGGATTTTCTCGAATTTTCATATTTGATTTTCATCAAATAATAAAACGAGGATTTTGGTTTTAATTATTTTCTCTCCGGAAAAATATTTCATTTTTAAAAATAAACGAGAGGAGAAAATATGACTTCTCCAAAACAATTGAAATATTGGAGGAAAAGTGTTAAAATCATTTATTGGAATTTATTTGGATTTTATTTGCAATTTTAATTGCATTAAAAATATTGCATGTTTTCAAAAAAATTATTTTGTGTTAAAAAAATGTTCACCCTATTCTAGATTTTCTAACTAGACGGGGAAAATTTATTTTATCTTTTTTGGACATTTATTTATTTTTCTATGAATATTTTTCCGTGGAACGTATTTCAAAAAAAACTGCGCGCCGCCCGGACGGGCCGAGGCCCGGCCGAGTGCCGGCCCACCCCGCGTCGTCCTCCTCGCGCACGAGCGCCGCCGCCGCCCGGAGTCCGTGGCGAGCACGGGACCCCGCCGCCTGCCCCCTTCCCCAAGCCACCTCCGCCCCCCCATATATATAGCGCCGCCCCCCCTCTTCTCTCACCCCGCCGCCGCCCGCACCTGCCCGCCCCGAGCCGCCGTAGCCGGAGCCCCGACGCCCGAAGGCCGCCGCCGCCGTTCGCCGCCGCACGCCGCCCCCTCGCCGCCCCTCGCCCACCCCGAGCACCCCCGCACCCCCGCCGCCCCCTCGCCGCCCCTCGCCCACCCCGAGCACCCCCGCACCCCCGCCGCCCCGCCGAAGCAGCCGGAGCCCGCCGGAGCCGCCCCCGACGAGGTACCTCGATGCCGTTCGGTTGCCGGTTTTTGGTTTAAAAAAAACCGTTCGTTTTAAAAAAAAACCTAGATCGGTTTTTTTTTCGGTTTTGTTATTTTGTGAACGTTCACCGACACGTTCGTTTTAGCGAACGCGTTCGTCGGATTTTCTCTGTTAACGAACGTCCGTTCTTTAACCGTTCGTCCGTTTTTCCTTTTTCGTCGGATTTTTCCGCGATTTTCTCAGATTCGATTTCTGATCGAATCTTCGTTTCTGTTTAACTTTTCGCTCGTTTATCGGAATCAGGCGATTCAAGCACCTAGAGTTTCGTCTCGAAATTCTCTTTCCGTTTAACCTACTCAAACAAGTTTTTGCTACTGTAAAATTTGACCTAGATTCAGATTAGTAAACGAAGCTTGTTTCTTTCGCAGTTTGACTTTCGTTGCTTCGTTCGAGTTGATTCTTTTTGCAAACCGGAGTTCTTAAGTTGAACTTTCAGGTTGGATATTTCATTCGAGTTTTACCTGTGCATTAGATGAGTACTTATGGTTTGCTTGTTTGTTTGCGATAGAGTACCCGGAGTGTGCCGCTTGTTACTTCGAATCGCTAGGTTTCGCGGATCATCAGCAAGGCAAGTAACACTTTGATCATGTACCTTCCATACCCAGTTTTTATTGCATTAGATCTATTCCTCAAACATTGCATGATTAGGATCTAATTAAATTGTGGGTATTGGGAAGTAGTTGAGGTAGTACCTATTACCTGTTCTTTTATCAAACCCTTGGGAGTTACTTCTACGTTTGCTATTATATTGCCATGCTATGCTCGTAGACGTGGATTGGGTTTGAGAGATATTCATGACAGATGTGAGAATGATAATTAATGGTTTACTTAAGGTAGCAACTAAAACTCACATCTGGGTGGATTGAGGTACCTGGGTATACCAGGATTGCCTGTTTTTCTTTTGGACCGCCACCCAGGTTCAAAGGGATCATAAGATTATTCATGCTAGAAACTTCCGTGTGCAGCCGCAAGCTATTATGGGCTCTAGCATAGTTGACTAAGTTGTGTGAACTCTTACAGTGGTAGACTAGCAGATGTAGGGGAAAGTAGGTGTAACTGTCTACCCATACGTAAGGTGCAAACACTTCTGAAAGACTGTGTCTCGGTCATCCGTTTCTCAAACATCATGTAGTGCGAGAATCAAGCGGAGGCTATCGAGTCTTGTGGGGAAAAGTGCACAAACCTCTGCAGAGTGTACAAACTAATCATGGTTAGCCGTGTCCCCGGTTATGGACAACTTGAGTATCTAGTATTTGGATTATCATGTGAATCTCATCACCATGTTACCTTTTAATTAATTTTGTTGGGTTATTGATGATTTTTAATTGGGATTGAGGTGATGTCAATCATCTCAATGTTTAACAACCACCATGATAGCTAAATAAATTTATTCCTTTGAATTAGGGAAAAATTGGCTTTTCGCAAAACTGTAACCATAGAGCTTTCCACCAGCCATATATGCATGTAGTATAGCATTATTACTGTTCATTATTCTCTATGTGTTACTTTGCCAGCATATTATATGTGCTGACCCGTTTTCGGGCTGCAACGCTTCATGTTGTAGACTTTTCAGACGACGAGTAAGGTGCCTTAGGTCGTGGTCTTATACTCAGTGATGCCGCTGGAGTTGATGGACTCACTTATCTTCCAAGTCTTCCGCTGTTATCGTTTTTAGATGGCCTTAAGCCATATTTATCATACTTAATCTCTTTGGAGATATTCAATGTAATAAGTGTGTGATTGCTACTCTGTTATAATTCCTCCATTTGTACTGTGCGTGTCAGCATTACTGATCCAGGGATGACACTGGTGCACAGCAGCACAGACCATTTGAGGTCTGGTCGCTACAAAAAGAATTTAAGAGAAACACACTGGATATTTTTGGAGTTTTTATTTTTTCTCGAAGAAAGCAAATTAAAGAAGGGAAAACAAAAATGAGAAAAAACTATTTACATGGGAAAGCTCCCAACAAGCAAAGGAAATATTTTAGGGTTTTGTTTTTAATACTGCAACTAATTAAACTAGAAAGAAAAACCAAAAATAAGCAAGAAATATTTTTGGGTTTTTTCTAAAAGTTTTTCAAACACACAAGAAGAAAGCAAGAAAATAAATCTAGCATGGATAATCCAATGAAAAAGTGTGAACACTGACAATTGGAGAAATGTGTGAACATGAATGTAATGTCGGTGGAAATACGTACTCCCCCAAGCTTAGGCTTTTGGCGTAGCTTGGTAATAACCATCCGTGGCCTGGGTAATAATCTGAATGATAGCTCATGGAGGCTCTTGGTGTAACCACCTCAGCCCGTCTGGCGGCATCGACCTCCGCATTGTACGCGCGGGCCTCGCTCTCAAGAATGTAGTATCTTCTCTTACTGTCATAGTAAAAAAGAGTAGGTGTAGGCAAGACAACAGGTACAATGGGTTCTTTATTAAATCTCAAGTTATAAGTATAATCATTGATTGTGCTTGTAAGGAACTTATGATGTTTCGTGGCCCCAAAATCTAAATATTGAGTGGGTAGTATGGGATCATCAGGCGGAGGTGTCACACCAACCTCTTTAGTTAAACGAGAAGCATAAATCCCACCATAAAAGTGACCACTACCAGCGTTGTGTTGTAGTCTCCGTGCAACGATCACTCCCAGATTATAGCGTTTAATTCTGGTTATGGCAGTGCGTATGACGCTCGAGTTAGGGGCACATAGTGTGCTGCAATCTTGCTTGCCTATGATGCATTTGCCATTAAAGAGTGCAAAGTAGTGAATTGATGGGAAATGAATACTTTTTATTCTACCATGTGTCACTGCTCTATCCTCACCATAGCAACGACTAGTCAGAAATGGCTCGTACTCAGCCTTGGGTGGTTTGTCTAGCAAACCCCAAAATAGAATTTTGCAGGCATTACAAAACATCTCTAGAGGCATGGTGAATGGATGATCATAAAGACTAAATGAAACTCTAGACTCACGAGGATGAAATTTAAATTTCTTGGTAAAAGTTTCTGTGAGGTTGAGATGTTGGGTGCACTTATCTTCAATGCTGGGGTCGAGCTCGGCGTTGTGAACATATTGATAAAATTCTTCTTTAATGCCTGCGCGTACCATGAAATCGTTACACAACCATAGGTATGATTCGATAGCCACATCCCGCATTTTGGTTGCGCTTGGTTCAACATAAGACCGATGTATCGATCCACTACTAGATGATGCCTCCATAGACCTCCTCCTTGAAGAACACCTAAAGAATTGCATTTTTATATGTGAACAATTTCTAAAAAAAATTGGAACACAAATTTTTTTGTTAACAAAACTTCACAAGATTGATAGCAACTCCACATAAGAGTGCATAGAGGCCATATTAAGGATTCAAACTACTTAGAACTCTAAGAATTCAACATCCAAGCTCATCTACAGCAGCACCAAGAGTAGCTAATTATTCAAAATATAAACCACTAAAGAAAAAACTAATTTGAGCAATGGAGGAGTCACATACCAAGTAGCAATCCCCCAATACAGTTTCGGAAACGGAGCTTCGAGCAAAGAGATCGAAATATGTGGGTTTGAGAGCAAGAACACGAGAGAGAGAGAGAGAGCTATGAGGTTATTTTTCTGGAGGTAGGAGATGACATGGGCTAAAGAAGTAAGTGAGGGGACCCATGTGGGGACCACAACCCACCAGGGCATGCCCTGGTGTCTCGTGGTCACCAGGTGCACCCCCTCTGATGTTATTTGCATGAGAAATTCAGAAATATTTAGAAAAAAACCGTATTAAATTTTGAGAGCATTCTGAGAACTTTCATTTTTGGGTCATTTTTATTGCACGGGAAATTCAGAAAACAGAAAAAACATGGCATTTTATTTTATTTAACTAGGAAAAACAGAAAACAAAAGTTGGGAGGAGAAGGTTGTGCTTACTAAATTCATCGACTTCATACCTCTCAAAAACGATCCATTAATAATGTTGGTCAAGTCTTATTAACAACCACCTTCGATTAGCATGAAACCGAAGAACTTTCGTAAAACACTAAGTTACCTCAACGGGGATATGCATGTCACCAACAATAAGCATTTCATATTTCTTTATGGCAGTAGGTAGAGGTAGTTGAAAACTTCCAATTGTGAGTGTCGGAGATTTTTCAATAACATTAATACCATTCACCTGGAATTGTTTCTTTGGAAAGTGCACCATATGCTCATTACCATTGATATGGAAAGTGGCCTTGCTTTTATTGCAATCAATAACAACCCCTGTAGTATTCATAAAGGGTCTACCAAGGAAAATCGACATGTTGTCGTCCTCACACATCTCAAGTATAACAAAGTCTGTTAAGATAGTAACATTTGCAACAACAACAGGCACATCCTCACAAATACCGATATGTATGGCAATGGATTTGTCAGCCATTTGCAAAGATATTTCAGTAGGTGTGAGTTTATTCAAACCAAGTCTTTTATATAAGGAGAAAGGCATAACACTAACACCAGCTCCTAAATCACGCAAAGCAGTTTTAACATAATTTCTTTTGATGGAGCAAGGTACAGTTGGTATTCCTGGATCTCCAAGTTTTTCAGGTACTCCATCCTTAAAAGAATAATTAACAAGCATGGTGGATATTTCAGCTTCCGGTATATTTCTCTTATTAGTGATGATGTCTTTCATGTATTTTGCATAAGGGTCCATCTTTAAAATATCAGTCAAGCGAGTGCGCAAAAAGACTGGCCTAAGCATCTCAGCAAAGTGTTCAAATTCTTCATCATCTTTTTTCTTAGTTGGTTTAGGTTGAAAGGGCATGGGTTTCTAAACACATGGTTATCTTTCTCTTCCATGTTTCCAAGCAACAAAGTCTCTTTTATCATATCTTTTATTTTTAGGATGTGGGTTATCAAGATCGACAACTGGTTCTATTCAACATCATTATCTGGTTGTTTATCATTGTCTGGTTGAGTGTCTTCATGAACATCATCATTATGTTTTTCGTTATCATGGGATGAATGTTCATTACCAGATTGTGTTTCATCATCAGAAATAAAGACATCATTATTATTTTCAGGAGGTTTTTCTATTTCAGGTTCACTAGAGGTATGCAAAGTCCTATCATTTTTCTTTTTATTTTTTTAGAAGGACTAGGTGCATCAATGTTAATTCTTTAAGAGTCTTGTTCAATTCTTTTAGGGTGTCCCTCAGGATAAAGTGGTTCCTGAGTCATTCTACCTCCTCTAGTTACTAATCTAATAGCATGATCCTTCATGTTATTGTTCATTTCATTCAGCAACTCTCTTTGAGATTTAGCAATTTGTTCTAACTGAGTTTGAACCATAGAAGCATGCTTTGCCACACCCCTAACATCATTAGTAATTCTAGATAACAAGTCACTCAAGCGAGCAATCATATCAGATTATATTCCAATTGTTTCATAACATTTGCATTGAAGTGATCTTGTTTTCTAATGTAATTGTCAAACTTATAAAGCATTGACTAGGATGTTTATTGTAAGGGATGTCACTTTCATCAAATTTCATTAAAAATTACCTCTACCACCTTTGGTGGTGGTGGTGTGTCAAGTCCATGTATTTCTTCAGTATGAGGTAAATTTTTAACATCCTCTGCTTTAATACCTTTTCCCTTCATACTCTTCTTTGCCTCTTACATATCTTCAGCACTGAGATATAAGATACCCCTCTTCTTCGGAGTGGGTTTAGGCGGTGATTCAGGAAGAGTCCAATCATCATCACTTTTTTAATATATTATTCAATAATTCCCCACCTTGTTCAACAGTTCGTTTCCTGAAAACACAACCACCACAACTATCTAGGAAGTCCGTCGAAGCATCGATTAGTCCAATATAGAAAATATCAAGTATTTCATTTTTCTTAAGTGGATGATCAGCATGAAGAAATTGGAGAAGCCTCCCCCAAGCTTGTGGGAGACTCTCTTTTTCAATTTGCACAAAGTTAAATATTTCCTGTAAGGTAGCATGTTTCTTATAAGCAGAAAAATATTTTTCAGAGAAGTAATATATCATATCCTAGGGACTACGCACACAACCAGGAGTAAGAGAATTGTACATATCTTAGCATCACCCTTTAATGAGAACAGAAATAATTTGAGGATATAATAGTAGAGAACTTTCTCATCATGAGCAAAAAGGCTAGCTATATCATTCAATTTAGTAAGATGTGCCACAACAGTTTTAGTTTCATAGCCATGGAAAGGATCAGATTCATCCAAAGTGATTAACTCTAGGTCGACAGAGAATTCATAATCCTTATCGGTAACAAAGATAGGTGAAGTAGCAAACTTAGGATCACATTTCATCCTAGCATTCAACGATTTTCATTTTAATTTTCATAGTAATTTCTTAAGATCATCTCTATCATTGCAAGCAAGAAAGTCTCTAGCTACCTCCTCATCCATAACATAACCCTCTTGTATCTTAGGCAATTCATATCTAAACTACCAAAAAAAGACACATCCGTGACATTTTGGGCCGAACGATTTTTTTCCTGTCATGCTTATGACACTTCTATTACGATAATTGTGACAAAACCCGGTATCATCATAGATGTGGTGGGCTCCTACTTCTATGACAAAAAATCATGACAGAAAATGGGCTTTTCGTCTTGGGCGGGCCGGAGACGCAGCTGCATGACATTCTTTGGGTCGTCCATGACGGAAAACACGTGGTGGAAGCGAGGGCGAGGAATGGGGAGTTCCCGGTTACGGTGGGTGGTCGGGGCTGAGCGATGCACGGAGGTTTGCGCGTTTCTCTCGTACGTAAGCGCGTGTGTGCGAGGCGTTGCGCTCTAACTGAACCCGAGCAAGGCGTTGGGCTCTAACTGAACCAGAGCGATTGCACTAGCTACGTTACTGAACGCCGATCGATCCCTTGATGTTAATTGAACTCGAGTGATTCCTTCGCTACTGCTGCTAACTGAAACGGATCGATGTTGCCTCTTAATGAACAGTGAGCGTTGTTGCGGGGGGGGGGGGGGTGGGAGGTTGGATGAATAGTTCCCGGTTGGGGGTGGATGAACAGGATCCCGTGGTAGTAGAGGTCGTTGCCACTGGATGAACAGGACCCCGATCGAGCCGGTTGGGGGTGGATGAACAGGACCCCATGGAGGGCTGGATGAACAGGACCCCGTGGAGCACTAGTTGAACAGGACCCCGTGGAGCGTTGGTTGAATAGTTGCCGGTGCAGGGCTGGATGAACAGTAGCCCGTGGAGGGGTGGTTGAACAGGACCCCGTGGAGGGGGGGGGTTGAACAGGACCCCGTGGAGAGGGTTGGTTGAACAGTAGCCAGTGGAGGAGCGGTGGAGGCTGGATGAACAGGAGCCCGTGGATGAACAGTGGCTGGTGGAGGCAGGAGGGGATACGCCATGGTTGAACAGTCGCAGGTGGAGGCTGGAGGAGATCGACGGTGGAAGAATAGTAGCCCATGGAGGCTGTCGACGATGGAGATGAACAGTATCCCGGGGAGTCCAGTTTTGCGGTACGCCATGATAACCCACAAGTATAGGGGATCCCAACAGTTTTTGAGGGTAAAGTATTTAACCCAAATTTATAGATTTGACACAAGGGGAGCCAAAGAATATTTGAAGGTATTAGCAGCTGAGTTGTCAATTCAACCACACTTGGAGATTAATTATCTATAGTAAAGTGATTAGTAGCACAGTAACAGTAACAGTGATAGCAGTAATTTTGTAGCAAGTGTAACAGTGATGATAGCAGTAGTAACGCAGCAAGATCAATAAGGATAAATTCGTAGGCATTGGATCGGTGACTTGTTGGATGATATTCATCATGTGATAGTTATAACCTAGGGCGATACGGCACTAGCTCCAGTTCATCGATATAATGTAGGCATGTATTCCGTAAATAGTCATACGTGCTTTATTAAAAGAACTTGCACGACATCTTTTGTCCTACCCTCCCGTGGCAGCAGGGTCCATATTGGAAACTAAGGGATATTAAGGCCTCCTTTTAATAGAGAACCGGAACAAAGCATTAACACATAGTGAATACATGAACTCCTCAAACCACGGTCATCACCGAGAGTGGGCCCGGTTGTTGTCACCCCGGGGTTGTCGGATCATAACCGTAGTAGGTGACTATAACTTGCAAGATCGGATCTAAAACATGGATATAAGATGAATTCATAAATGGTTCAGATCTGAGTTCATGGCACCCGGGCCCAAAGTGACAAGCATTAAGCACAGCAAAGTCATAGCAACATCAATCTAAGAACATAGTGGATACTAGGGATCGGGCCCTAACAAAACTAACTCGATTACATGATGAATCTCATCCAACTCCTCACCAACGAGCGAGCCTATGAAGGAATTACTCACTCCTGGTGGGGAGCATCATGGAAATGGCGATGGAGATGGGTTGATGATGACGAAGAACGAAGATTCCCCTCTCCGGAGCCCCAAACGGACTCCAGATCTGCCCTCCCGAGGAAAAACAGGGCTTGGCGGCGGCTCCGTCTCATGGATCACGATAATTCTTTCTCCCTGATTTTTTCTGGAATAATGTGAATTTATAGTATCAGGGGGGTCATCAGCGGGGCCACCAGGTGGGTACAACCCACCTGGGCACCCCAGGAGAGGGGGCGCGCCCTGGTGGGTTGTGCCCACCCAGGGGCCCCTCTCTGGTGGCTCTTGGCTCCAGAAATTCTTATTATTGATATAAAAATCCTCACAAAGTTTCGTTCCATTCCGAGAACTTTTATTTCTGCACAAAAACAACACCATGGTAGTTCTGCTGAAAACAGCGTCAGTCCGGGGTTAGTTTCATTCAAATCATGCAAATTAGAGTCCAAAACAAGAGGAAAAGCATGAGAAAAAGTAGATACATTGGAGACGTATCAACTCCCCCAAGCTTAGACCTTTGCTTGTCCTCAAGCAATTCTGTTGATAAACTGAAAGTGAGAAAGAAAAACTTTTACGAACTCTTTTGCTCTTGTTTGCATAAATAAGCTTAAACAGCACCCAGGTTTTCAGCCAACATTATAACTAACCATGTCAACAATAACTCTTAAAGATTATAATGATTCATATGAATGACATAATCAGCTAGCGAGCAATAATAAGATATCTCAAATAGCAACACGTTGTCAAAACAACCATGATATAATATGACAATAGTGGTATCTCGATAGCCCTTTCTGAGATCGCAAAACATAAATGCAAAGCACCTCCAAAGTTCAAGCAGCGACTAAACATTGTAATTCATGGTAGAAAAGATCCAGTCATGATGCACCCAACATTAGCTATACACAATGCACAAATCATGACAACTGTGCTCTACTCAGTTTCGGGCGCTTGTTTTTAGAAGGTGGCGACACAACATAAAAGTAAATTGATAGTCCCTTCGCAGAGGGAAGCAGTGATTTGCAGAGGTGCCAGAGCTCAATTTTAAAAACATAAATAAATGATAATTTTGAGACATGCCCCCTTTTCATTCACTTCAGGACCATCAGTTATCAACATCTTCCATGCTAAGCACGCTAGTGCGGTTCCCAAGCGGAAAGTAAAGGTTTTGACTCCATTGGGAGTTTTTGTTTGATTATTCAAGAGATGAACTCTTTTACATATTTGCAATTTGGGACTGGGCATCCCTATTACCGCCCATTTCCTCATGCGATGGCGAGTGAATAAACACTCGACCTGAGGATAACCCGCTTAGCACAGAAGATATTGACTACCTCCTGTCGTTCCATGAACGATCCAGGCACACAAAACAGATAATTCTTTAGAAGTTTTCAAAGGTGGCACATGCAAATTTACTTAGGACGGCAGGGTAATACCGTATATAGGTAGGTATGGTGGACTCATCTGGGGTAACTTTGATTTCAAGGTTTTGATGTACAAGCAGAATTCCCACTTAGTACATGCGAAAGCTAGCAATTAAGATTGGGAAGCGGCCAGCTAGAGAGCAACAACGATCATGACCAAGCATTATGCATAAGTAACATTGGACACTAGCATGAGTAGGGTATGAACACCATGAACATAAACATTATAGAGGCTATGTTGGTTTTGATTCAACTACATGCATGAACATGTACCAAGTCAAGCCACTCGAACATTCAGAGGAGGATACCATATCATCATACTACATCACAATCATTTTAACGCTATGTTGATATCCAAGATAAATCATTATCAACTCCCAGCTACTTGTGCATGGCATGAGAAACTATAATCTCTAATTGTCATTGCAAACATGTTTAATCATAATGGGCTGAAGCCTGGATTACTTGGTTAAACATATTTACACAGACATAACAAGTCGAGTTCATACCAGTTTCTCTTTGCCATGGCCAGTTCATCGAATGTCGTCATTATTGCCTGTCACTTGCACGACCGAATGATATGAAAATAATAATAATAGTGCAAGAGTGTCGTGGACTAAGCTGGAATTTGCAAAACATTTTATTCAACAGGAGAAGACAAGGTAAAATGGGCTATTTATTAGTTCAACAATTATTCATATGAGAGCCACTCAACATTTTCATCGTGGTCTTCTCCTCGGTACAACTCGAATAAAAAGAAAACAAATTTAGAGAAACACGCTGAAATATTTTTGGAGTTTTTGGTTTTCTTGAACAAGCAAATAGAAAGCAAAAACAAGAAAAACTCTTTACACGGGAAAGCTCCCAATAAGCCAAAGAAGAACAAGGAAATCTTTTTGGATTTTCTTTTTAATATTACTACTAAGCATGCATAGAAAGTAAATTACTACAACTAATTTTTTTAGTTTTTCTAAGGGTTTTCAAACACACAAGAAGAACGCAAGAAAATAAATCTAAGCATGGATGATACAATGGAAAAGTGTGAACACCGACAACTAGAATGATAGGTGAACATGAATATATTGTCAGTGAGAAACACGTACTCCCCCAAGCTTAGGCTTTTGGCCTAAGTTGGTAATCGGTCAGTAGCCTGGAGGGTAGTAGTCGGCGTGGTAGCTCATAGAGGCTCTTGGTGCGGATGCCTCAGCACGCCGTGCCGCCACCACTGCTGCGTTATGAGCTCGGGCCTCGCTCTCAAGAACAAAATATCTTTCCTTGCTGTGATAATCAAAGAGAGCAGGCGCATGCAAATATGTGTCGACAACATGTGATTGGTTAAACATCAACTTATAAGTGAAGTTATCAGCCCTTCCCTTGAGAATCTTATACTCTTTTAAGGCATCAAAATCCAAATACCGAGTGGGTAGGTTAGGATCAAAGGGCAAAGGTGAAACACCCAGCCCTCGTGCTGAATGTGTCGCATAAATTCCACCATAGAACCAGCCACTTTTGGCGTTATGCTGAAGTCTACGTGCAACAATTGGTCCAAGGTTATAATTCCTTTCACCAGTGAGAGTGGTGTGAATGAGGCTCAAGTCTGGGGAACAAAGTATGATGCAGTCTTGCTTGCCTACTATGCATTTCCCGTTAAGTAATGCAAAATACTGGATTGCGGGAAAGTGAACACTTCTTATTCTTCCTTGTCTCACTCCTCTATTTTCACCGTAACAAAGACTAGTCAGAAAGGTCTCATACTCAGCCTTTGCTGTCTCATCAAGCGAACCCCAAAATGGAAGTTTGCAGTGGTAAGCGAAATTCTCTAGTGAGATAGTAAATGGTTCATCATAAAGCATAAAAGACACCGTAGACTCACGTGGAAAATATTTAAATCCTTTAACAAATGATTCAGTGAGAAGATGGCGCTGTTCACACTTATCTGAGAGGTAAGGACCGAGATCGGCATTGTGAACATATTGCTCAAATCCATCTTTTATGCCCACCTGCACCATATATTCATCACAAAGCCATAAGCATGTTTTGGTGGCGTCATCTCGCGTGGAACTTTCACTTGGTTCAACATAGGACCGACGAGCAAAACAGTCACTAGAAGATACCCCCGAGGATCGTCCTCAAGGAACTCCTTCCAAATAGGTTCATCATGTCCGCGTACAATTTTCTGAAAATAAAATTTTTGAGGTGACAAAAATTTGTCAACAAAACTAATAGCAACTACTCATAAGGATACATAGAGGCCATAGTAAGCATTCAAACTACTTAGAACACTAAGAATTGAACATGGAAGCACATCTATAGCAGCACCAAGAGTAGCTATTTATTCAAAGTATAAACCACTAGAACAAAAACTAATTGGACAAATGATGGAGTCACATACCAAGGAACAAACCCCCAAAACAGTTTCGGAAATGGAGCTTTGAGCAAAGAGATCGGAATCCGCGGGTTTGAGCTCAAGAACACGGGAGAGAGAGCAATGGGGATTTTTTTTCTAGAGGTGAGTGATGATGTGGGCTAAAGAGATAAGTGAGGGGGCCCACGTGGGGACCACAACCCACCAGGGCGTGCCTGGGGGTCCTGGCGCGCCCAGGTGGGTTGTGCCCACCTGGTGCACCTCTCTCTCGTAATTTTTGCACCAAAAATTCTTAAATATTCAGGAAAAAAATCATATAAATTTTTTAGGGCATTCTGAGAACTTTTATTTTTGGGTCATTTTTCTATTGCACTGGAAATTCAGAAAATAGACGAAACATGGCATTTTGTTTTATTTAACTAATAAAAATAGAAAACAAAAGGTAGGGACAGAAGGTAGTGCTTACTAAATTCATCAACTTCATACCGTTCAAAAATGATGCATTAATAAGGTTGATCAAGTCTTATTAACAACCACTTTCGATTAGCATGAAATCAAAGAACTTTCGTAAATCACTAAGTTACCTCAATGGGGATATGCATTTCCCCAACAATAAGCGTTTCATATTTATTTTTGACACTAGGTAGAGGTATTTGAAAACTTCCAATAGTGATTGTCGGAGATTTTTCAATAACATTAATACCATTCACTTGGAATTGTTTCTTCAGAAAGTGCACTGTATGCTCATTACCATTGATATGAAAAGTGACCTTCCATTTATTGCAATCAATAACAGCCACTGCAGTATTCAAGAAGGGTCTACCAAGGATAATCGACATGTTGTCATCCTCGGGCATCTCAAGTATAACAAAGTCAGTCAAAATAGTAACATTAGCAAAGATAACGGGCACGTCCTCACAGATACCGATAGGTATGGCAGTTGATTTGTCATCCATTTGCAAAGATATTTCAGTAGGTGTGAGTTTATTCAAGTCAAGTCTTTTATATAAAGAGAAAGGCATAACACTAACACCAGCTCCTAAATCACACAAAGCAGTTTTCACATAATTCTTTTTGATAGAGCAAGGTATAGTTGGTATTCCCGGATCTCCAAGTTTTTTAGAGAATCCATCTTTAAAAGTGTAATTAGCAAGGATAGTGGAGATTTCAGCTTCCGGTATGTTTCTCTTATTTGTGATGATGTCTTTCATGTATTTTGCATAAGGAGGCATTTTCAAGATGTCAGTCAAGCGAGTACGCAAAAATACTGGCCTCCGCATTTCAGCAAAGCGTTCAAATTCTTCATCATCTTTCTTTTTAGTTGAGTTGGGTGGAAAAGTCATAGGTTTTTGAATCCACAGTTATCTTTCTTTACCGTGTTTCCTAGCCACAAAGTCTCTTTTATCATATCTTTTATTATTAGGTTGTGTGTTATCAAGATCAACAGGTGGTTCTATCTCAA
Source organism: Triticum aestivum (assembly GCF_018294505.1). Classification (NCBI taxonomy): domain Eukaryota; kingdom Viridiplantae; phylum Streptophyta; class Magnoliopsida; order Poales; family Poaceae; genus Triticum; species Triticum aestivum. Next base: position 346,100,166 of record NC_057802.1, on the reverse strand, counting down.
CATCATTATCTGGTTCTTTATCATTGGTTGGTTGAGAGTCTTCATGAACCTCATCATTACTTTTGCATTATCACTAGGTGAGTTATCATTACCAGATTGAGTTTTAGCATCAGAGATAGAAGTTTCATTTTCATTATCAGGAGGTTTCTCTATTTCAGGTTCACTAGAAGTATGCAAAGTCTTATCATTTTTCTTTTTCTTTTTCTTTTTAGAAGGACAAGGTGCACTAGTGTTGTTTCTTTGTGAATATTGTTCAATTCTTTTTGGGTGTCATTCTGGATAAAGTGGTTCCTGAGTCATTTTACCTCCTCTAGTTGCAACTCTAACAGCAAAGTCATGCATACTATGATTCATTTCATCAAGTAATTCTCTTTGTGATTTAGCAACTTGCTCTAACTGAGTTTGAACCATAGAGGCATGTTTTCCTACACCTCTAACATCATTTGATATTCTAATCAACATGTCACTCAAGCGGGCAATCATATCAGAATTATATTTCAATTGTTTCATAACATTTGCATTGAAGTGATATTGTTTTCTAACATCGTTTTCAAACTCATAAAAGCATTGACTAGGATGCATATTGTCAGGATTATCATTTTCATTGAACTTCATAAGAGAATTTACCTATACCACCTTAGGCATTACTGGTGTATTAAGCCCATGTATTTCTTCAATAGGAGCTAAAATTTTAACATCCTCAGCTTTAATACCTTTTTCCTTCATAGATTTCTTTGCCACTTGCATATCTTCGGGACTATATATAATATACCCCTCTTCTTCGGAGTGGGTTTAGGCGGTGGTTCAGGAATAGTCCAATCATCATAGTTTTTCAATATGTTATTCAAGAATTCTTTAGCTTGAGCAATAGTTCTTTCTCTGAAAACACCACCAGCACAACTATCTAGGAAGTCCCTAGAAGCATCGGTTAGTCCATTATAGAAGATATCAAGTATTTCATTTTTCTTAAGAGGATGACCAGGCAAAGCATTAAGTAATTTGCAAACCTCCCCCAAGCTTGTGGGAGACTCTATTCTTTAATTTGCACAAAGTTCAATATTTCCTGTAAGGCAGCTTGTTTCTTATGAGCAGGAAAATATTTTTGAGAGAAGTAATAAACCATATCTTGGGGACTACGCACACAACCAGTTGCAAGAGTATTGTACCAAGCTTTAGCATCACCCTTTAATGAGAAAGGAAATAATTTGAGAATAAAGTAATAGCGAGTTTTCTCATCATGAGTAAAAAGGGTGGCTATATCATTCAACTTAGTAAGATGTGCCATAATAGTTTCAGTTTCATAACCATGGAAAGGATCATATTCAACCAAAGTAATTAACTCTGGGTCAAATGAGAATTCATAATCCTTGTCAGCAATACAGATAGGTGAAGTAGCAAACTTAGGATCACATTTCATTCTAGCATTCAGAGATTTTTCTTTATACTTGCGTAATAATTTCTCTAGATCATCTCTATCATTGCAAGGAAGAATATCTCTAGTTGTTTCTTCACTCATAACATAACCTTCTGGTACCTTAGGAAATTCATATCTAGGAAGGCTAGTTCTAGCAGGTGTTTCAGGAGATTCACTTTCAAGCTCATCATCAGATTCAACAACATCATGTTGTATAACTCTAGCAATTTGTCTATCAAGAAAATCACCAAGTGGCACATCATCATTAGCAAGAAGCAAGGTACTAGCATCATCATAAGCATCATTCATAGTAGAAGTAGCATCATCAATAACTTGCGACATATCAGAGTTGATGGCATGTGGTGTTGTTGCATGTTTACTCATACCAGAAGGTGAATATAAAGCAGAACTGCATGGCAGTTTCTTACCTCCCCTCGTACTTGAGGGAAATATCTTAGTCTTTGGATCCTTCAGATTCTTCATAGTGATAATAGGATAATAATCCCAAGTGACTCAACAAATATGGCTATGCTCCCCGGCAACGGCGCCAGAAAAAGGTCTTGATAACCCACAAGTATAGGGGATCGCAACAGTTTTCGAGGGTAAAGTATTTAACTCAAATTTATAGATTCTACCCAAGGGGAGCCAAAGAATATTTGAAGGTATTAGCAGTTGAGTAGTCAATTCAACCACACCTGGAGATTAATTATCTGCAGCAAAGTGATCAGTAGCACAGTAACAGTAACAGTGATAGCAGTAATTTTGTAGCAAGTGTAACAGTGATGATAGTAGTAGTAGCGCAGCAAGATCAATAAGGATAAATTTGTAGGCATTGGATCGGTGACTTGTTGGATGATATTCATCATGTGACAGTTATAACCTAGGGCGAAACGGCACTAGCTCCAGTTCATCGATATAATGCAGGCTTGTATTCCGTAAATAGTCATACGTGCTTTATTAAAAGAACTTGCATGACATCTTTTGTCCTACCCTCTCTTGGCAGCGGGGTCCATATTGGAAACTAAGGGATATTAAGGCCTCCTTTTAATAGAGAACCGGAACAAAGCATTAACACATAGTGAATACATGAAGTCCTGAAACCACGGTCATCACCGAGAGTGGGCCCGGTTGTTGTCACTCCGGGGTTGTCAGATAATAACCATAGTAGGTGACTATAACTTTCAAGATCAGATCTAAAACATGGATATAAAGATGAATTTATGAATGGTTCAGATCTGAGTTCATGGCACCCGGGCCCAAAGTGACAAGCATTAAGCATAGCAAAGTCATAGTAACATAAATCTAAGAACATAGTGGATACTAGGGATCGGGCCCTAACAAAACTAACTCGATTACATGATGAATCTCATCCAAGTCCTCACCGACCAGCGAGCCTACGAAGGAATTACTCACTCTCGGTGGGGAGCATCATGGAATTGGCGATGGAGATGGGTTGATGATGACGAAGAACGAAGATTCCCCTCTCCAGAGCCCCAAACGGACTCCAGATCTACCCTCCCGAGGAAGAACAGGGCTTGGCGGCGGCTCCATCTCGTGAATCGCGATAATTCTTTCTCCCTGGTTTTTTCTGGAATAATCTGAATTTATAGTATCAGGGGGTCATTAGCAGGGCCAGCAGGTGGGTGGGCGCGCCAGGACAGGGGGGCGCGCCCTGATGGGATGTGCCCACCCAGGGCCCCCTCTCTGGTGGTCTTGGCTCCAGAAATTCTTATTATTGATATAAAAAAATCCTCGCAAAATTTCGTTCCATTCCGGGAACTTTTATTTCTGCACAAAAACAACACCATGGTAGTTCTGCTGAAAACAACGTCAATCCGGGGTTAGTTTCATTCAAATCATGCAAATTAGAGTCCAAAACAAGAGGAAAAGAACGAGAAAAAGTAGATACATTGGAGACGTATCACGCCACACCCCTCCCGATGAACAGGACCCCCGTTTCGACTATAGCGCTCCAACACAAGTCCGTTTCCTCCATTTTGCGGTACGCCACACCCCTCCCGATCAATAGGACCCCGTTTCGACCATAGGAGGTCCAAGAGAAGTCCATTTCCTCCATTTTGCGGTACGCCAGACCCCTCCCAATGAAAAGAATCCTGTTTCGACCATGGCCGATCAAACACAAGGTTGTTTCCTCCGTTCTGCGGTACGCTAGGCCTCGTTTCGATCGGCTGTTCCGTCCAAGCCGGTTGTCTCCCGATGAACATGACGACGCAATTTCTCCATTCTGACCCAGCCATGTACACGAGCCCTCGTCGTACGTATGCGCGAGTAGGTGTTCAAGTTCCTGCCCGTATGTACGTACATGGCCGTATTTACTTTCTTGCACCCTGGCTGTACGTACGTGGACATGCTACGTCCGCGCCTCTACTACGACACGTGCCCTTCCTTACTCGGCCACAGTTCATCGTTGCAGCCTGCAGACAGACCGATCGACCAGTATGTACGTCAACGTTCGCGACCAGAATGACAACGCTACGTACGCTTCGACCAGGTGGGTCCCGACTGTCAGGGAGGATAAGGAGGCACTTCCTTGCGTGCGAGGATGTAGCTGGTGGGTCCCAGCAGTCAGGGGGCGAATCATTTTTTTCCCGTAATATGGACGCACTTCCTTGCGTGCGAAGATGTAGCTGGTGGGTCCCAGCAGTCAAGGGGGAAACTTTTTTTTTTGCAAAATACGGTGGCCCGTCCGGTGGGTCCCTCCTGTTAGGTGGAGGAATCATTATTTTCCGCATAATAAGGAGGCACTTCCTTGCTGCGGCCGTGGACCCAGCTGTCAGCCTCTCCATGTACAGTACTCTTCCGATGGAAGTTGTTCCTTGACCACGTTGACCACGCCGCCAAGAGCACCAGGGCGGTGGACAACGGCGAGGCCTAGGAAGGGGAGGACGCGGAGCCGGGGAAGACGCGGCAGTGGATGCCCATGCGGAGAGGAGTACGAGGGTTCACTAGTATGGCTGCGGTGTGAGGCTGTCGTCGCTGTAGAATAACATGGGATGTGGGTGAGTAGAGGGATGGCCTGGCCAGCGGTGGGAGTAGTAGGGGGCGGGGAGGCCTCCATGGCATCACAGTCGACCACGGGAGGCAGGAGCACGCGGCACGACCGGCGCTGGTTTGGGCGGCTGGAGCAAGAAGACCAGAGGTTGAAGAAGCACTACGGCCGTTGGATGGATATCGTACGGTCACTGGAGCTAGAATCGTTCATATTGACTAAGTTGACATACCCCTCCGTCCGTGTCAACTTAGTAGGCCCACAAGTCAGCCTCCCACTATGGTGGGTCCCAGCTAGCTGGGGGAGTATTCATTTTTTTGTGTAATAAGGAGGCACTTCCTTGCGTGTGAAGATATAGCTGGTGGGTCCGACGGTCAGCAGGGGGAACATTTTTTCGCGAAATACAGAGGCCCTTCCCGTGGGTCCCAGCTGTCAGGTCGAGGAGTCATTATTTTGGGCGTAATAAGGAGGCATTTCCTTGCGTGCGGCCGTGGACCCAGCTGTAAGCCTCTCCACATACAGTCCACTTCCGATGGATGTCATTCGTTGACCACGTTGACCACGCCGCGCCGAGAGCACCAGGGAGGGAACGACACAGAGCCAGGGAAGACTCGACAGTTGTTTCCCACGCGGAGGGGAGTACGAGGGTTTACTGGTTCGTCTGCCATCGTCGGAGAATAACAACAGGTGTGGGTGAGTAGAGGGATGGCTGGGCCAGCGATGGGAGTACGGTGGGGCGGTGAGGCCAGCGCGGCAACACAGCCGACCGTGGAAGGAGGGAGCAGGCAGTCCCGCCAGCGCTTGTTTGAGCAGCTGGAGCAGGAAGAGCAGAGATTGAAGAAGCGCGACGGCCATTGGATGGACATCCAATAGTCACTGCTCTCGTGTGTTGACTAAGTTGACACGGTGTTGCGTGTGCGCCAACTTTTTTTTAGGAAAGCGTACGCGTCAACCTATAGTTGGCGCACAAGTCAGCCGCAAATGTGTGGAAAACAGCATACAACCCATCTGCCATTATTTCTAATAATTCACAGCCCATTCGCAAATTCTTAAGGATTTTTTGGAGCCCATCTTCTTTTTGTTAGCATTACAACCCATATTGTGGCCACGATTAAAAATTATACGGAATTTTGCATATTTCGGTGCGGTCAACTGTTTTTAATCCCGACATTTCGAGTCACATTCAAATTAATTTGAAAAATAAATTCATATCAATATAAAATCCAAATAATTGTCCACGCATAAAAATCTATGGAATTTAAATTCTTGAAATGAAAAAAAGAAATTTGAAACTAATTGCCGGTTTGATTTGTTTTAAAAATGTACAGCCCATTTCTCATTACTGATAGTCCATTTTCTTGTCTTGAAAGATTTGCAGCCCAGCAGGGCTGACAAACCAAGTAGGCCTCGGTTAGGCATTCTGCAAAAGAACAAAAAAAACTGGGCTAGCCATTTTCAGAAAGAAAAAAAAACTAATGGGCTGGTCTTGTGGTAAACATCAAAGAAAAGGCTGGCTAGACAGGCCAGAGTGCCTCGCACAGCCCAGTTGACTGCCTGCTTCCATCTTAGAAGCAAAGATAACTAGGCAACCTACTTCCCTAAAAAACCTTGGCAAGCTACTGGGTCCCTCGTGTCAGCAGCTCGTTGTGCAGTTCTCTCGTTTATTGACTACGTTGACAATGGCATAGGACCCAGATGTCAGAAATCCATTAGGAAGATCCATTTTTCTAGCTTGAAATAAGGAGGCACTTGCTTGCGTACTACCATGACCCTAGTGGGTCCCTGATGTCATCCTCTCCACGTACAATCATCTCCTAATTGTGTACGCATCAACCTAGTAGGCCCAGAAGTCAGCCTCTAAACCCGTGGCGGACAAATACAACCCATTTAAAAAAAATAACAGCCCATTCCATACATTCAAACGGAAAGTTAAACATACAGAGCAAAGTAACAGGTCTGACCAGATATAGAGTACTGAACAGCCACGTTGACAACCATCATAGGCAAGTTAACAATCTACTCCCACTAATAATGTAGTGTACAAGTACTGACTTACTCCTAGCTAACAAGACGATGTCGGCCTCCATCTGCGGTACACGCTAAATGCCGGCGCCGACGTCCTCCTCCTCGCCTCGGACTTGCCGGAGGTGTGATAGGGCTCGTTGCTCGCGCGCGTTGGCCCTTTACATGTTGGCGTGGTCCACCGAAGCTTCGGCTTCTAAGCGGGAAACCCACTTGACGAGCTAGTTGTAAAATTCGGCGTCGCGCACGCGTGCGTGCCCGACAGCCTCTAGGGCTATTTGCCGGGCGCCGGCCTCCACGTTGTCGGCCCAGTCGCGGGCGCTCTGCTCGCGACTCAAAGCGGCGGTGTGCTGCTGCTCCATGCCCCGCTGGCGGCGCAAATCGGTGATATGCTAGTCCTCCACCAGGCGGTCGCACTCCAACAACTCCCCATACTCTGCATTGCCATCTAAAGATCGATAGAATGCCTCCTCCCTCCGTCTTCCTTTCGGTGAATAACCGAAAACTAGCTCCATCGGTGAGCGCCTCTGGCGTCGCCTATTGCTGACGGTCGGGGGCATGATGGACGTGGCGAGACCGAGGGCAAGTGGTAAGCGACGTCGGGCTGGTGGGGGTTGTGAGGGGAGCCAATAGGGCGAGTTGCGTGATGGTGCTACCGGAGAACGCCGGGAACCGGTAATTATAGGCGGAAGTTCGTTGGAGCGGCGTGTCACGGGAAATGCGACGGTCATCGGAATTCAATGCATAACCAGACATAGCTTAGCGCGCCAGCTTACCGTGGAAAACTGGAAAAACTGATGTGTCGCCCCGTCCCGTTAGTGGTGCGTCCCGTCCGTGCTGGGTCGCACATCGGCATGACGGTCAAACGAGTGCACTCGAATCATCCAGATGAGGTACTCCCTCCTTGTCAAAAATGATTCCACCACTCATCTTCTACCTTGGTTGGTGAGATTTTTGAATTGAGCCCTGCAAACTGGAAAGGAGGTAGTACGTGCGTGATCCGCTATTTATTCGTGTAGGATCGAGTAGGTCGGTAGTGTACGTGTAGGATCGCATTAGCTGATGAATGTTCGCTGGGATATAAGGCATTTGTGAAAGTTTTTGCTGGCAGTTTCTTCAGATTCGCATGGCATTTTTTTGCAGGAAACGCGTGGCATTTTCTTCAGAACAGCTGTTCGGTTTCTTCAGAGATAGGAATTTTTATTCAGAAAACTGCCAACTTTGGATCTTGCGTCACAACGAAAACTGCCAGGGGCGTATTAGTAGGCTAGCTAGTGATCGATAAGTAACTTGTAAACACTGAGCGAACAGAAATAAGGAACGGCTAGTAACTTGTAAACACTGAGAACATAGAAATCAAGTTCATGTTGTGCACATCACGAGACTCACGGGCCTGGTATTGTAATATATTCAAATTAGCAGCCCAAATTCACAACCAACTAGTAACATGTTAATGCATCTCAATGATTCACAGATCATATAGAAATTAATATGTAGCTCCAAAAGCAAAGATCTAGAAAAAACATCTGTTCTTCCTACTAACATGGATGCTTCTCTGGGCCAACATTCAGTACAGAGTGAAAGACAAATTTCTTTGTGAAGTCTACAATTCCTCTTGCAAACGTAAGTGGTTTCACCAACACCTGGAACCATGAGAATGAACCACACATGACGGAGGAACATCCACTGCAATATGATTTGGTCTTCTCACGATCACACGGAGAGATTATTTTCAGAATACAAACTTTAACGTAGGAAAAATGATGCCCATTGTATAATCAGCCAAAGCAATGAAGCACCTAGTGTTGACCGATAAATAGTACAGTACTACTTTTGTGCAGTCCATGAAGTGACTATCCAGTCTTTCTAGGTCTATTTTCAAATGGCACTTCATGCTGTACTATACTATTCTTTTGTGCAGTTCCACCAAAATTGTGGTCACTTTGTTTGTTCGGGCAGACATCTGTCTTCACAAATATCAACCAGCTAGTAAACATATACCCCACCTTGTATTTTCGGTTTAAACACGCCTCTTCCGCTTAGCATCTGTCATGTTTTGCACTGGACAATTTGATACTGTCATGTTTTGCCCTAGACAATTTCGCACTGAATTGATTTGCTGGTTCAGAGCAGAAAAATAGCGCCTATTTTTCATCAGACCAAGGATACCCATGTTCAAAGTGATGGAAGAGGTGAAATTGAAACAACCGAAATTGAGCATCCAATCATTGAATCATGTCATGCACCTCCAATGTTGGTCCACCCTGCTAATAAATTCACATGCAAACCACTAATATTACTATCTAATGATAGTACAAAAAGAGTAGCAAGATAGTAGCAAACCATGTATCTTCGTAATGAACAGCTCATAGTGCCACCAATTGGATATAAAGGTTTGGAAGAAAACATGCTCCTAATATTGAACCATTTGGAATTTTTGTGCAGTTCCACTAAAATCGAGCATCCCTGTTTGCATAGATATTGAAAGTGTGATTACTATAGAAGTGGCACTAGTTGAAGCATAGACTCACAAATATAAGCATTCCAATTTCTTAATGGGAAATGGTAGCAAGACTGTTTCTAACCACTTGTTTGAAGGAATAAATAAGGCAACAACGGCTGATGTCAGGAAGGCATAGATAGTTTTTTCTGAAAAAGTGAACCATTCCTAACCTTCCCTCTTATTTTAAGCATATTTTGTGCAGTTCAACTAAAATAAAATGCCATCACCGCCTTGACAATTCAGTGACACTGTACGAAAAATGACTTAACATTACATCATGATGTCAGGTATGTAATCGACAGGCATTAGAGACAAACATACATACCTCCTCCGATAACATAATGAACATTAATTTTCACAAAGGTGTGACTAGCTACCGGGATAATTTGGGTGAACTCTACACCCTCTGTTCCTTAATATAAGACGTTTTCGCAGTTCAATATAAAGTACCTAAACATCTAGTATTTAGAAAAACAGGTAGTAGTTTTCTTGAGCACATATCTGGGAAAGCTTGCCACACTTTATATATGTCCATACGCTAATGCTACACCATTCGAATAGTAAAAATATCACTAATCCAGTGGCTAGTGCAACGGTAGAGTAGTTTTTTTACAGGGTACAGTACACTGGTTTTACTAAACAGATTTCCATAAGCAAGCACTGGAAGATTTCTATAAGCATTAACAATACAAAATGTAAAGGTAACAAGTTTCAGCATTGGTGTACTAGCTGTGCAAGAGCATTAAACCAAATACAAAGGTGTGAAGGTAACTAGCATTATTAACTAATGACAGTATAAAAAATTGCAAACCATGTACCTTCAAGGTAAATATCATTTCGAACTCGAGGGGACATAAAAATTGTTATCCCAATCTTGATAATCGATCAAACATAAAAACTTGATCGAACGAATCAAGAGAACTGCCGGAGGAGGAGGTACCCACTCTTGACCTTCCCTCTTGTCTTCATAATTTTTTGTGCAGTTTAACCAAAATAAAACGACATCAGCGCCTTGGCATTTTGGTGACACTATACAAAAAATTGACTTATCTCATGAAAGTGAGGTATGTAATCTATAAGCATTGACAGTGCAAAAATCTGAAGGTAGTAACAAGTTTCATCGTTGGTATGCTGGTTGTGCAACAACATTAGAATGCCTTAGCTGAAAAATCTTTAATACATCCACAATCAACAGCTAACCGTGAAATAATCCAGTGACATTAAATGCCATTGCTTCAATTTATCGGTGGCATTAGGCTGAGTGTGGCATTAGTTAAATGTGGCATCACTTTAGCAGTAGCATTACTTGACTTTACCGTTCGCGTTATACTAACAGCAAAAAAGTGGCAATAAGAGCATGAGAGACCCATTCGGACAGTGGGCGCACCAGTACAATGTACGTCCACGGACGCATAGAGTGGTGAGGGAGGTATGGTTGCCCAGAGGAACAAATATCCAAGCAACATATGTGGATTACGTTCCATTTTTGTTCTCTTTAGCCACCTTTTTCCTATGCGAGGACAACAAACCGATCGACCTGGTCATTCTCTATTGCGTTGTCATGCCTTTCCACCCTTTTTCAACCAAGAGTCACGAGACTCATTCCTTAGCTACTGATTTTCCCCTTTTCAACCTAGATGCGGGTTCGATGCCTAGTATTTTGGATAGTACTTTCTCCCTTCTTTTCTTTATTCAACCCAGACATGGATTAGTCTGCATGAAGTAGGGTTTCCTTTAATAGTGCAAATTAATGTTTTCATCTGCGTGACCAGAAGAGCAGAGGAAGATGGTGGAGTGGAAAAAGATCCACATGCAGTGATGTGGCAGATGGGGCAATAGAACAAGGGTATTGTTTGAAAAGAGGTAGCATACCTGAGGGTCGGCGGGAAGTGGCTTCGCTCATGGCCATCGTCCTCCGCACACACTACGGCAGCGAGCTTGGGGACGGAAAACATCCCGCGTGGGCGCTAGGTCTGAGACGACAGCCTTGTAGTCAGTTCGTGACCTCGCTCGCCGACGATGAGTGTGTCAATGCTGCACTTCCTTTTCTTCCCCGGCGGATCTGAGACCACTGATGAGGAGGGAGAGAGAGGATCTGGAGAGAGGGTGATAGTGTGAGAAGCAAGTGGGTAGCCCTTAGCAAGAAAGCGCTGAAGCTCCAGCATATATATCTTTTTTGATACTAGTACTAGAGGTGGAGTAGTGGTAGAGTAATTTATATATTCTCTGCATACAGTTCCAGTTAGTCGTGCTTCAAAACTGAACGGCAGGCCATTAAAAAAATAAAGGTCGATAACTAATGCGGCACCTCGGGCCAACGCGGCTGTCGGTGTCAAAACTGGCGGATCTCGGGTCGGGGGTCCCGAACTATGCGTCTAAGGTCAATGGTTACAGGAGACGGGGGACACGATGTTTACCCAGGTTCAGGCCCTCTCTATGGAGGTAATACCCTACTTCCTGCTTGATTGATCTTGATGAATATGAGTATTACAAGAGTTGATCTACCACGAGATCGTAATGGCTAAACCCTAGAAGCCTAGCCTGTATGACTATGGTAATGAGTATATCCCTTTCCAGACTACACCCTCCGGTTTATATAGACACCCGGGGGATCTAGGGTTACATAGAGTCGGTTACATAAGAAGGAATCTTCATAGTTGGTCGCCAAGCTTGCCTTCCACGCCAAGGAGACTCCTATCCGGACACGGGTACAGTCTTCGGCCTTCATGTCTTCAAAGCCCATCAGTCCGGCCCATGGATAACAGGTCGGACGCCCGAGGACCCCTTAATCCAGGACTCCCTCTGTAGCCCCTGAACCTGGGTTCAATGACAAGGAGTCCGGCGCGCAGATTGTCTTCGGCATTGCAAGGCGGGTTCCCTTTTTTCCGAACTCCAAGATAGTCTTCGGATGTGATAATAGTATCCGGACCTGTCACACACCATACACAACCGTAGAGAGAATATAATTTTACACGAGTCCAATTTGCTGACAACTTTTTATAGCACGACATCACATCTGACCGGTCATAATTCCGAACCGTTCTGTGTCGGCCGCTCCACGTTCCGAGACGCGGTTGCCATTGGCACGTCTTGTCAAGGCAGAGATCGTGCCCCCTTATTGTGGGATTCTCATCAATGCGGGTATGGGTGACCCAACCGTGCCGTTTACACTGGCCTTGGGAATAGGCGAGCTTTTAGTGTGAGTGGGGAGGCGCTTGATATTCGCGGCCTTTATAAGGGGATAAGGATTCCCTTTTTTCACCCACACCCTTTCTCTCCTTCAGCCCTTCCGTCCTTGAGCTCCAGCGCCCAAGCTTTAGCTTTTCCTCGTTCGAGAAAGCACTCCAAACATGTCCGGATCCGGAGCTGGAGGCAAGTGGATGGCCTCCTCCGTTAAGAAGAAGGACATCAAGGAGCTCCGGGAGGCCGGATACCTGGCCAAGGTGATCGCTCACCGACTCCCGGTCAAAGGACAAATTGTCCCTACTCCAGAGCCCCATGAGAGGGTTGTGTTTCTCACACATTTTGTCCGCGGGCTGGGATTCCCTCTCCACCCGTTCGTCCGTGGACTGATGTTTTACTACGGGCTAGACCTCCATGACCTAGCCCCTAACTTTTTTCTCAACATCACGGCATTCATTGTCGTGTGCGAGGCCTTTCTCCACATCCCACCTCATTTCAGCCTATGGCTGAAGACCTTCAATGTGAAGCCGAAGGTGGTGACCGGCCAACAAGCAGAGTGCGGAGGCGCCATGGTGGGCAAGATGCCCAATGTTACCTGGCCCAAAGTCTCCTTTGCGGAGACGGTGAAGGGGTGGCAATCAGGGTGGTTCTACATCACTGAGCCGCGCGACACTGACTGGGCAGCGGCCCCTGAATTCCGATCCGGAATCCCAATGCGGCTCACCTCCTGGCAAGAGAGGGGCCTAACCTGGGGTTCCTCGAACGAGCTGACTGGGCTCCAGACGTGCGTCCAGAACATGATACACAGGAAAATCAAGCTTGTCAACGTGATCCAGGTCATGCTGGTTCGTCGGGTCCTTCCATGCCAACGCAGGACTTGCTGTTTGTGGGAGTACGATCCGGCCAAGCACCAGACGCTACTAGAGCTCTTCAGCACGACGCACGAAGATATTTGGAAAGTGCTCTTCAAGGCCGGCGAGACGCCACCGCCCACGATCGACGACCGCGGGCTCAGCTTAAAACGCCAGGCTAATTTGGTAAGTTGTTTCATGTTTTCAAGGTATACCCTTTACTAGCATATTTTGAGGAAAAAGCCTAAGCCTTCCGATCCATGTTTTTAGGCCTGGATCGAGGTAGCAGGGGGGATTAACTATCCGGCTCCACTGCCCGAAGACCCAGAATTCCCATTACTGACGAAAATGTTGTTTCCAGCTCCTTATGAGGTGCTGGAGAAGACGGCCAAGAAAGCGACCAAAGGGGCCCGGTGGGGCCCTCGCCGAAAGGGCGCTTCGGACGTGATGTTTGAAGACGAGACTCAATCTTCGTCCGCCGAAGACGATGACGAGGAGGAGGAAGAAGAAGATGACTCCCCACCTGGGGCGGGGAGGAAGAAGAGAGCGGCCTCCACGAACCTGGAGGCGAAGGCGCCCAAGAGGGGGAAAGGCTCCCTCGCGGATAACTCCGTGTGATACGTCGATAGCAGTCTGGAGCGACCTCCCCGGACCAAGCCTCAGGCCGCATCGTAAGTATCAAAATCTTTATGCACGCCCAAATGTCTGGCCTTTCCGCCTTGTAATATTGATATGTTTGAATCATGTTATTGCAGTCCGGCCCGGGATAGTTCTCCGCGATCTTATTCAAAAGGTTCGTTGGACCCAAAGGAGAGGGCCAGCATGGCACCGCCGCCTGCTTACTCTCCGTCGGCCAAGGGTGATGATGAGGAGGTGTCTGGAAGGACCTCCTCAGACTGGGGGAAAGTTCCGGAGATCATCAGGGTGGCGCCCCAGGATGACTCCCGGGCCGTCGGACATATGGGGGAAAAAGCCCTTGTAGAGACGGATGATGCGGGTCGAGTTCTATTCGACCCTCAGCCGGACTCTATTCTGGAGACCTATACGGCTCCGGAGTCCGGCGAACGGCCTTCCCCGAAAAGAGGGGGTGTGCCGCCGGTGACCTTTGTCCAACCAGAGGTGCCGGATCATCTACTAGAAGCGCTGCAAGGCGCCTCCATTGTGGATGAGCATCGTGCCCATATGGGTATGGTGATCGAAAAGGTTCAGTCCGCCAAAAATGGACTGACTAAAGCCTGCTCTAGCCTTCTAACAGGCTTTGAGGTGAGTAATGTAATTGTAGGAAGAATATCTCAGTGTAGACAGGAGCCCATGATGCTCTGTTCAGTGTTCGGAAAAGAAACCGAACAGAGGATCAAAAATAATTTTCGCAGGAGTCTAACATAAGGTGTCTATGTGAATAAGCAGGCATCGCTGCAGTCTGCTACCGCCCATACTGCGGAGGTCTCCGGATTGAAGCAGAAACTGGAGCGGGCCCAGGAAGATCTCAGCCTCGTGAAAAAGCAGCTAGAGGATAGCCAAGGTATGCAGTAAACTGTGGGTACATTTAAGAAGGATAAATGGTTCAGGCTGACTGAAGTGTCATGAACTTTACTAGGGGCCACGTCCGAGGTGGCGGCCCTCAAAAAGGCGTTAGCCGAGGTCGAAGAAAAGCGGCCAAGGAACGTGCCGCGCGCGAAAAGCACGAGGCCAGGGTCAGCAAGGTTCAGCAAGAGCTCCAGGACGCCGTCAAGAAGTACGAGTCCTTGGAGCGTGATTCTAAGACACAAGAGTCCAAATTTGCAAAGGCCTGCCAGAGCGCGCAAGATGCCCGAGCCGAAGCCCAGAGCGCCCTCCAGGAAATCCAGGCGGCCAAGAAGATTGCGGCGGGTAAGGCTTTCACTATGCAGGGCAAGTATGCAAAGGAAACGGTCCTTGTACTTACCCGAACTTATGTTTTCCAGGGATGTTTACCGATCTGCCGCGCAGCGTATCAGATGCTGCCGAGTTCTATCGGGATGAAGAAAGGATGTCTACGAAGAAGCTGTTCTGGTCCCAATATCTTGGACCAGAACATCCAGTGCCCTTTAGCGACCAGTTGAAACAGCTGGTCGAGCTGCACAAGTTGGCCGAGTTAGCCATGAAGGACCTGATAGTCCGGCTGTGGCCTGCCGAGCCCGTGCCTGACAGCTACTTTGGACTTGTGAATCGGCTTGTGAGTGCCTGCCCACGGCTTGAAGCCGTGAAGCGGTCGGTCTAGACGCACTGGGCGAAGATGGATGCCAAGAAGTTGATGGCCGAGGGGCCACCTGAGGGCAAGGAGCATCGTCGACCCGAGCTGTATTTCGACGGTGTCCTGTAGGGATCCCGCCTTGTGGCGGAGCAATGTGCGAATGACGTGATATTCCCATGAAAACATTCGGGTTGTCCTGTAATATGAAACAAGATCGAATGTAATATGATGCTTGTGATTAAATTTTACCTCCTGTGCGGCCGTTTATTAAAATCTGAGGGTTGACCAGTCGTCAGCTTCTGCCCCCACGTAGATAGTACGGGGGTGTTCGGGATAAACCTAAACACTCTTTACTCCACATTCTGGTCCTTAAAGGAGGTGTTTAGCGCAACGAACAAGGCAATCATACTATACGGCCTTTATTACCCTCACTTAGCCATAGGAGTTTGACCATGAAAATTTCGGCGAAGCCCCTGGTGTTTGGAAGACCGAACTAGGGGCGTTATACATGCCTAATCGGAGAAAACCGATTCCTCGCATAAAGCGGAAAAAATCTCTAGGGATTTGAGACCTCTCGAACATCTGACCAGCTCTTGCCACATCATGATAGTCAGTTTTCGGCTTTCTCTACTGAGGTGCTCGTCCGGAAGAACCGGGACACAATCATAGTAGTTCTCCCTTTACTACCCTAGCCTATATAGCGGAACGTAAGTTGGCAAACACAGGAGCCGGGCAACCCAACTATTGACCAAAGACATGATTCGGAGCCGATGCATATAATGCTATAAGTTTGGGGTGCCGAACTGTACTATAAAAGTGTTCGGACTTTTGTTGCCGTAATGCAGGGCATGATAAAGCCCCTGGCGCAGAAGTACGTACCAGAATTTACGCGTGCAACGAGTAATAAATACAAAGGAAAAAAAGGGAAGGTTAAGTAAAAAACTGACGCTGCCCTTTATTTTTGTAATGTGATTAATACGTCGAGGCATATCTGTACATGTAATATGATAAGCAAAAAAGGCTATTTAACATGCCAAGACTAAGTGCGAGCTGCGTGCGGGTATGTAAAACAGGTATAGCAATCGTTAACGGAGGCCACCTGGGGGTTCCCTTGTGCCCCAAAGCTCCTTGCCTCCTTGGTGTGTCCAACAAACGGGTTGTCAGAAGAAACCTCAAAAAGAGAGAAGGGACCTGAAATTGAAAAGAAAAGGTACGCGAATCCTGGGGTCGGTCGAGCCGCACTGTGGATCGCGAGCTAGCTATGCCTCTGTCCATATCCATGGGTTTTTGGGCGCGTAGTTATGTACGCGTGGTACGAGTGCCACTCCCTTATCGGGGCTGGGACGGAGGCCGAATTGCTAATCAAGCTCTTGACGAGCCGAGCTGTCCTGCTGCAGTGTAGTCCGGACCCTCTTAACGATGTCCAGGGGTCGGCAGCCGGATTATAGTTCTGCTTGAGAAGGCCGTTCTGTACCTCTGCTGCCAGGGCGGCTGTGTGCTCCTCAGTACGGAGGGAGCGTTCCGTGTTTCCATTGACTGTTATGATGCCGCATGGACCGGGCATCTTGAGCTTGAGATAAGCATAGTGTGGCACCGCATTGAATCTAGCAAACGTGGTTCGTCCGAGCAGTGCGGGGTAGCCGCTGCGAAAGGGGACAATATCGAAGATTAACTCTTCGCTTCGGAAGTTGTCCGGGGAACCAAAGACCACCTCCAGCGTGATTGAACCCGTACAACGGGCCTCTACGCCTGGTATGACTCCTTTAAAGGTAGACTTTGTGGGCTTGATTCGTGAGGGATTAATGCCCATTTTGCGCACTGTATCCTGATAGAGCAGGTTGAGGTTGCTACCACCATCCATTAGGACTCGTGTTAGGTGAAATCCGTCGATGATTGGGTCAAGGACCAGTGCGGCTGAACCGCCATGACGGATACTAGTTGGATGATCTCGATGATCAAAGGTGATCGGAAATGACGACCACGGATTGAATTTTGGGGCGACTGGCTCTGCCGCATAGACGTCCCTGAGTGCGCGCTTGCGCTCCCTTTTGGGTATGTATATATCATGTTCACCATTTTGTCTTGAGGGGGAAATTTCTTCTGCCGCCCAGTGTTCTGCTGCCGGGGCTCTTGGTCGTCGTCCTCGCTTTGCGATCCCATTTCCTTGCTCTCGGTATTTGACTTGCTGGCTTGCTTGAAAACCCGGCAATCTCTGTTGGTATGATCGGCTTGTTTGTCAGGGGTGCCATGTATCTGGCATGGACGATCGAGTATGCGGTCCAAGCTGGATGGTCCCTTGTTGTTCCTTTTATAAGGTTTCTTTTGCTCGCCGGATCTTGCCGGTGCTGTTTTTGGCCTCGGAGGGGCCTGCCCCGTTGGCTGTGTTTTTACAACGAGCCGTGAGGGCTGCCATAGACTTCGGCTTTTCTTGGCCGAGGTGGCGGGCGAGCCATTCGTCACGAATGCTGTGTTTGAAGTCCGCTAGGGCTTTGGCATCCGGACAGTCAACGATCTGGTTCTTTTTGGTTAGGAACCTAGTCCAGAATTTTCTGGCTAATTCTCCAGGTTGTTGAACTATATGACTTAAGTCATCGGCGTGTGGTGGCCGGACATAAGTGCCTTGGAAGTTGTCAAGAAAAGCTTCTTCCAAGTCCTCCCAGCTGCCGATAGAATTTTCAGGCAGGCTATTTAACCAGTGTCTAGCTGGCCCTTTTAGTTTTAGTGGGAGGTATTTGATGGCGTGGAGATCGGCTCCTCGGGCCATATGGATGTGGGAAATAAAATCCTCGATCCATACTGCGGGATCGGTTGTTCCGTCATCTGATTCAATATTGACGGGCTTGAACCCCTCGGGGAATTCATGATCCAGTACTTCATCTGTCAAGCAGAGAGGGTGTGCGGCGCCTCTATATCGGGCCGCATAGTAGCGCACCTCTGATGAAGTCGGTCTGTGGTTACCGGCCCGGGCGTGACTAGGTTTGTCACGTCCGAATAGGTAGCCATCGTCGCGAGTCGAAAGGCGTCCTCGCAATCCGTAGATTGATCTGGTGTGTCCTGCTCTACTGTCCAGGTCCCGCCGAAGGTCGTATGTATAGTCCTGAGCTGTTTTGTGTCTGTTTTTACAAGGCGGTGGTGCGGGCTGCTGTTCGGCCTGAGTTGCCGTTTTATCCCGACCGCGAGGTGGTCGGTCCGCCGCACTATCCCGACCATGTGGTGGTCGTTCCGCATTGCGCGAGGGAGGTATGGGCTCCGGTGCCTCCTCATCGAACTGAGGTAGCAGTCTGCGTTTTGGGTAACTCTTGGCTGGATGCTTGAGGCCGTATTCTTCGGCTGCCAGGACATCAGGCCATCTATCAATGAGTAGGTCTTGATCAGCTTGAAGCTGCTGCTGCTTTTTCTTTAGGCTTCTTGCAGTAGCTATTAGCTAGCGCTTGAAGCGCTCCTGCTCGAGGGGTGCCTCAGGCACGATGAAATCCTCGTTGCCGAGGCTCTCCTCATCTTCGGAGGGTGGACGGTAACTATCGTCATCCGGGTCATTGGGCATGGCCTGTTTATCAGGGTTAACTCGCCTGTTGTCTTGTTCCTCCCGTTCGGATGTTGCTCCAACAGGGCCTTCATTGTTTTCGGCGTCGTCCGGAGTACTATTTTCTCCGGTTCCAGTGTTGCTGTCTTTTGAGCGACGTGACTTAGAACGGTGTTTAGGGCGCCGGCGCTTGGACTGTGTCTCAGAAGGTTTATTTGCAACCCGGTCTTCTTTGTTATCGTCGCTAGCTTTTTTAGGTGTGTCAACCATGTACACATCGTACGAAGAGGTGGCCGTCCAACGTCCAGTGAATGGCGGGTCTTGGCCTTGCTCCTTGTCGGCATCGTCGTCCATACCGTCGATGTCTTCGGAGCCATAATCAAGCACGTCGGTTAAGTCCTCGAAAGTGGCTATGAAGTGGGTGGCGGGTGGGAAGCGAAATTCTCCATCATCAGCCTCTAGTTCCAACCGGACATAGTTCAGCTATGAGTCCCCCACCAAGGACAAGTTTTTAATGAATCTAGAACATCGCCCAAGGGCGAATGTAGGAAGACGTCTGCGGCGCTGAACTCGAAGATCGATGACTGATCCAGCTTGGTGTCCGCAGGCGTACACGGTTTGGAACTTATAGCCGAAAACGAGTCCGGAATTCCTGTGACGCAGATATTCCCAGATGTTGAGTCTGTGTCAACTCCAACGCCGCGGACTTCGTGGCTTCGGATGGCGCGATCTGCTCCGGATCTAAGGCCGTAGCAGTTACAGGAACCATCTCCTGAATATGGTCCGATGATAGATTTAAGTCATGTTCATCGGAGCGAGGGGGAGCGATCGCCGTGGTCTCAAATCCGTTGAAGATCAAGTCTCCACGGATATCCGCGACGTAGTTCAAGCTTTTGAATTTGAACTGGTGGCCAGGGGCGTAGCTATCGATCTGCTCCAGATGGCCAAGCGAGTTGGCCCGCAGTACGAAGCCGCCGAATACGAAAATCTGTCCGGGGAGGAAGGTTTCTCCTTGGACAATGTCACTATCGATGATTGAAGGGGCCATCGAACCTTTCGTTCACGGCACAGTGGAACTCTCAATGAAAGCACCAATGTCGGTGTCAAAACCGGTGGATCTCGGGTAGGGGGTCCCGAACTGTGCGTCTAAGGTCGATGGTTACACGAGACGGGGGACATGATGTTTATCCAGGTCCGGGCCCTCTCTATGGAGGTAATACCCTACTTCCTGCTTTATTGATCTTGATGAAGATGAGTATTACAAGAGTTGATCTACCACGAGATCGTAATGGCTAAACCCTAGAAGCCTAGCCTGTATGACTACGGTAATGAGTATATCCCTTTCCGGACTACACCCTCCGGTTTATATAGACACCGGGGGGATCTAGGGTTACATAGAGTCGGTTACATAAGAAGGAATCTTCATAGTTGGTCGCCAAGCTTGCCTTCCATGCCAAGGAGACTCCTATCCGGACACGGGTACAGTCTTCGGCCTTCATGTCTTCACAGGCCATCAGTCCGGCCCATGGATAACAGGCCGGACGCCCGGGGACCCCTTAGTCCAGGACTCCCTCAGCGGCCAGACCGCATTTTTCACGAGAAATGACAAACCATGTTTCAATGACATGTGGTCCCGTTCAGACATGTCAGTGAGGCGACGACGAGTCCTTTTTAACAATTTCCGAACGGATGTCTATGTAGGCCGGTGCGCCTCTTCGTGTACCGTGGCAACTGTCCACCGCCTCTTCTCCTTTCCCTCTCGATTTGGAACTGCTGTCGGATGCTCTTCCTCTCTCCTCCATTTGCCTTCACCCTTCCTTCTGCCATTGTTCGGTCGTCTTCTCCATGGAGGGAACAGGCCATAAACGATCCCGTTATTCTTGCCTCAATCTGAAAGATGACGTGTTGGAGGAACTTATTGACCGGTGCGACGTCATCACCCCGGCTAGCAAGGCAGGTTCGTTCAAGACAATTCTCGACTCAACTAATAACATCATTACAAGGAATCCAAGGGTCCAGGAGAGGATTGATCTCCCCTATCTTCTTTGTTGTGACCCTGCTGACTGGCGCGCGGACGACGGAAGCCTCGCCTTGTGCAAGTTGATGCCGCTTGATAATGATACGTGTGATGTTAAGATGCCATCGCTTGAGGGTAAGGCTTGGGCAGGCGCAAATGGAGATTGGGTTGTTTATATTGGGTACAATTGCGTGGGAACTTGTGAATGTGTACACTCGTCACCAGGTTCCACTTCCAAAAATCTCAGACTGCTCAGAGGTTGAGCACACCGGTATTCTACGTACGTTCAAATACGATCATGGTGAATGTCCTCTATGGAAGATAGCAATTGTTGAGTTCCCAACCTCTCTTGGGGTTACACGAACTATGAAGTCGTTGCTATCTTCGACAAGCTTGTTGCCGTCCTTACTTCCATGCCTCGATGGATATTGCTCAAAAAACAATTTATGTACACGGATGAGTACTGTGATGCAATTCAATACGAGGGTCTTGTGTTTGCTGCCACCACTCGTGGCACTGTTTTTGCATGGAACCCTTATGGTTTTGGTACGTTTGTATTCCACCGTAATTATAATTGTTTCATCAACATGCATGCGGGTTAGCTAGTTTCCCTTTACTAATAACCTTCTTGTGTTTCCAAGGTCCTGTGAACATTCCACCACCTATACTTGAAAAATTTAATAACCAAAGGGGAGATGGCGATGGTGATGATCACGAGCATGAGGACGAGTAGGACCCATATACTCAGTGGCGCTTGGCAACTTATTCTGATGGATCACCTCTTCTTGTCTGTATACAGGGCAGTGCTGGTGTTACTAAGGAAGCAGGTGTTGTCTCGCATGGTCGCACTCTCCGGACCTATTCCAACATCCGTTGCAGGGTATTCGGGATGGATACTAGTGTGCTAGCACCAACACCTTCTCCCTAGTTGAGTATTGATAGTCTTGGAGGAAACTCACTCTTCCTTGGACAAAACTATCCAATGACGGTGAAAGGCGATCCAACTGTTGTTGACACAACGTTACTACCATTTATGAGAAGCAACTGTATCTATACCTTGGACATTGCTATTCTTCCCTACCATGGCTATCACAATATGCGTCCTAACATAGGCCGCTTCAGCCTGGATGATCAGTCCTGCGTTGGTCTCGAGATTGACAATAGCTGGCCCTTCCTAGAGAATCACTTCTGGTTCAAAGCAAGTGTTTCCAATGCCGACGAGTGGCTGAGCTGAAGTTCATTTCATTGCTAATTATTTGTTGTGTGATGAAAACTTTAGTATTTATATTGTATCCTCGTTGTCGTTGTGGGTTGATGACCTATTGTATGTAATGCTAAATGATATGCCTGTGATAAACTTACTAATTTTATGAATGGCTTTCGAGTCGCTTCTTAGAGTGGGTGCTGCGATGAGGAAAAATATATTTTAATACAACAAGTTTTAAACTTGAGACCAGCCATCCACCCTCACAAAGAACTCTTTTTAACCTAGCACAGACTCCAGGAAATTTGGCCACAGTGTGAGGTGGGCCATATGTTAATGTGTTCATTGTACGTAACCATCACCTCGAATCCTTGATATATAGTAGGGTGGCATGGGCCAGAACAAGCATTCGCGTCCAGGAGTATGGCACACGCCACCGGCACGACTTCCATCTGACACCATATTTCTTGGAGTCCGTGCTACAGCTATCTCTTCAACCTCCTCATTTCTCCAACTCAGCCATCGCGCGGCGGGCAAGGTGGGGGTTTGCCGATAGTCGGTTTCCTCAACCGCGATCCCACTTGTAAGGCCAACTCCAACGCACGACCACAAACGGACGTCCGTTTTGCCATTCTGTCCGTTTGGGTAGGGCAATGGGGTCGTGTCCGTGCCATTTCTTGGATGCAGTGGCTGTGCGCCCAATGCGCGAACGCATCCCGACTGCGTACGTTTTTCTTTGCAAACACATCTCTTTTTATCATCATTGATTTTTGGTACATGGAAATACATCACCAAATTTTGACTAGAAAAGCAAGACCAAAGAAAACAAGAACCGCAAGAATACATTTTAGAAAATATCCAACTTCCATAACTGCCCCTGTAAGTTGGATTAGTGCCTTCTCGATGCATTCATTGTTGATCTGCGAAGGCTCGATCTTGCGTGCTTCTTTCTTCTTCAAGTGTAAAGAAGTAGACGTTGCTTCTTCGCATCTGGTCTCATGTATAACCTCTATTATATCAACATGTGCACTAGTCTCATCTCTAGCCTCTATGCTAGCTAAAAGTGCTAGAACATCTTCTAAATTGCGCTATATCAATATATCGATGTACTCTTCTTCCCAATACCAAAAGTTGCATCCATTCTACACAATAAAATTTTAAGTTAGCACAACTAGTCAAATCCGAGAGCACAATCGAAGCTAAAGTAGCACATACCCCATCGGTTGAGCACTTGATGAACACCCATCCGGGATGTTCCGGCGTTGTAGACACGCGGCGCAAGACCTTCTTTGGGCAGTCATCGCACGTAATGAGTGGCAACAGTGCGCCGACGAGCTTTTGGGCCAGCACCGAGCCCGGCCGACCGCCATTCATGTATCTACCGACGGACCACCGACGGTGTAGATCCAAGCGGCTAGAGGAGGAGTCAATACCTGCATGCGGCCTTGCGGCCTTGCCGGGGCATTCTGACCCGGTGCCCGGCCAGTCCATGGCATGGTGCGGCCTCCCAGAGCCGGGTGAGCTCAAGACCGACCAGATCTGCTCCAAATCTGGCCTCCGGGTGCACAAAACACGTAGCCATGGTTGGGTAGCTTGGGGGCGTCGAGGAAAAGGGGATTGGGCGAGCGGTCGTATGAGCTGCACGCGCTGGAGTTGGCCTAAGTGAAGATGCAAGACAGCACGCGTTTCCCAAGCGGCGCGGCGGGCCAACCGTGTGGGGGTGTGAAGTGGCTTCGCTCTTGTGGGGGACGGAGGCCATTTGTTATGTGATGAAAACTTTAGTATTTACTAGAATGTTTTGTTGGAACTAATCTATAATCCAACATGTATCCTCGTTGTCGTTGTGTGTTGATGACTTGTTGTATGTAATGAATGGTACATTTGCATATGCATGTCTAAACTCAATTTATGAATGGTTTCCGACTCACTTCTTGGAGTGTGAGTACCGTAGTATTATAGCCAGCATCCGGTTATATGAAGTTGCCACATCACATAGAGCTAACCTAATATAGGAGTATGCTAGCACAATAGTAGTTAGTTCTAGTTAGATCAACTAGAGCTAGGTGTCGCACGAAGGCCGTGAAATATGGTGATAGCGTGACTGCGTGAGGTGGGCTTGTACGTAGTATGATGTAGGCACAGGGCTTGCCGTGTTTCCTACTCCTCGGGTCTAAATGTGGAGAAGATTTGGCCGAGTTCTTCCTCCTTTTGCTGACACGTGGGACATCCAGCATCCAGGTCGTGTCATGCAAGAAAATGGAGTCCTAGTTAAAGCCATGTGATGTGCATCTTGGGGTAAACTGTAAATAGAATCTTACTCTTGAGTAACTCCAAAAGCGGCCACCGAAGATCTTTATTCGATTTGTTTTTCATCACCAGCACGTCGAGGTGAAAGATGTGCAGGTTCAGTGGGTCCTCTTGTGTTTTTACTGACAGGTGGGACCGCATGTGAGCAAACAGATGATGGGCTCCGCGCGTCTGCTGGCTGGCTGAGAAGAAAGAGAGGGAGAGAGAGAGAGAGAGGAGGGCTGAGCACGGACTCCAGGAAATTTGTTCTACGTAACCAGCACCTCGATATAGGCTCAATATAGTGGGGTGGCATGGGCCATAACTACCATTCATGTTTAGCAGTACGGCACACGCCACCCACACGAGTCCCATCTGACACCAATTTTCTTGGAGTCCGTGCTACATCCATCTCTTCTCCCTCCTGTTTCTCAGCCATTGCGCGGTGGGCGGGCTGGGGGTTTGCCGCCGATAGTCGGTTTGCTCAACTGATGTCCCACTTGTAAGTGAAAATGCAACACATCACGCATTTTCCCTTGAGTGGTGTGCCGGACCAACCGTGTGGGGGTGCAACGCGAACACAACAGGCTTTTCCTTTTGAACTTGTAACTTGTAAAATTTGGTTGTGCTCCATGGCACGACCGATAGATAGAAATAACGATTTTCCCTAGAGTAATGAGAAGTTTGGTTCTGGCATGGTTCTTGCATGGAGTACGTACGAAAATTATGAAGTTGAAGCGAAATATAAGATAATTACTAGTAGTACGTACCATATACTACTACTTGGATTTGACGGAAAGATAAAGATACATACAAATCCATCAACGATATCCTCACGCCCTAGTGCGCCGGGTCACCAACCGACATGTGAGGAGCAGCGGCGTTGGCGGTGAGCTCAACGTGCTTCTGAACAATGTCGTACAACGTTGCCCTGCGGTCCAAGAAGGCCAGCGACCTATCGTCCTCCTCTTGCACGTAGTAGTCCTTGTGGACGATTTGCGCGTAGACATGGGTGATTATGCCGACGGTGTCTTGCCGCGCCAGGCGCTGCGCGGCAAGCGCGACCTCGAGGTGGACATTCTCCGGCGCGATGGCGGGCAGTCGCAGGGCCACCAGTGCGCCCAAGAGGTTGTCACCATAGAGGCCGTTGAGGGTGGCGAGCATCGCAGGGCCTGGGCACGTGGGCTGGAGGCGTACGTCAAGGTCGTCCGCGAGCTTCTTGACGACAGTGAACTTGTCGAGGAAGCCGACGGGGACCTCGTCGAACAAGGAGACGAAGCTGCCGTCCAAGCGGCCTCTCGCCCTGGGGGCCTCAAGCACGACCTGGAGACGTTCCTCGGTGCTGGGCCACAGGCCGGCGTCGTGGACCATCTGGCACAGCCGGCTGATGCTCGCGCTCATCGCCTCCATGGGTCTAGCTTCTAGTCAACTGATCTTGCGATTGGAGTGATCACTCTTGCCCTTGGTTAGGGTGCATAGGTGCGTAGGATTTCGTAGATTGGACTGGCGGGGAGCCTTTATATGAGAAGTGCAGACTGCATTGCATTCACGTGTGTGTTGGCCATCTACTCCTCGGCCCTCTACTGCACCTGCCTTTGGCTGTATGACAGGTGGGCCAGCCACCTGTTGGGCCCACCTGTCATACACCAAAGGCAGGTGCAGTAAGTCAATGAAGCTACATCCATGTGGGACTGAGCTCCGGTGCCTTAACTGCACCTGCCATTGGCTGTATGACAAGTGGGCTAGCCACCTGTTGGGCCCACGTGTCATACACCGAAAGGAAGGTGCAATAAGTCAATGAAGGTGCGTCCCCCTCCGTGCCGGTGTAGTATAGTCATCTCACCGGACCTCTAGTTGGGGCCAAAAGACAGAAATTTGATGTTTACTGGTTTATTGGTCCCCTTTGCATTTTGCGCCAAGTTTTGACCTTTGATTTAACTAATAAAATGTTAATGCATGTAACCAAAAATGTTGTGCTAAGTACTCCCTCCGTCTAGGTGTGTAAGTCATCTTACGAAAACCAAATAATTCCAAAACACTTAGGCATGGTACATTAACTCCCTCCTCGTTTCTTATTTCGTGACATATCAACCAATGAGAGATGTGGGCCGTGCATGCTTTCAATGACTTGAGACTACCAAACATTACATGCAGTGGTTAGTTCATTGCATGTAATGCTCTTAATTAGCAAAATGACATTAAGTTCTCTCGCTTTCCCCATTGTCTTGGTCACGGTGCACAACCTAAGAGCATGGTTAATAGTATAGCCAGCTGCTGGCTATATGATGTTGCCATGTCATATAAAGCCATCACTTGTAGCCAGTCATACAATAAGGTTAGCTATAAGGCTGGCTATAAGAGTACTACTTTTTCTCATCTTCTCTCTCTCTTCCTTCATATTAATTGTATCTTCCTTGGAATCCGCATATAGCTAGCCTCTTGCATGAGAGCCAACTCCTCTTTTTCACTTGCTCTAAGATGACTTATACACCTAGACGGAGGGAGTAGTCTCAAGTCATTGGATGCATACGCACCCCACGTGTCGTATTGGGTGATTTCTTTTTTCATGGAAAAAACAGGGAATGAGGTGGGTAGTTAATGCACCGCGCCTAAAAGTTTTTGGATTACTATTTGGTTTTCGTAACATGACTAATGGACCAGTATGGAGGGAGTACAATAGTAGTCTTTGATTGCAAATTTTTTGTTGGTAGCTTACCAAGCTGAGCACTCGGTGAGTACAATAGTAGTTTGATTGATGAGACTTCAGATTTTCGCCATCTACCAGAAGGAATAAACAATATACCATGTATTTATTCACAGAGGGAGTAGTACATTTTTTGTGACATGCATTACTAGATATTGCTAGTCAAATACTAAATCCAGATGGACGTGGTAGTACTACTAAATCCAGACGGTGTTGCTAGTACTAGTAGTAGTACTACCAATGTAGTAGTACTGTACTACCCGTCGGTCAAATTATTACGTGTTGCTCCTCACAGTGAAGTGACAAGACCCTCCGCCGGAGATGACACCTGAGTGTAGGCACCGTGTTCGGCATACCATACTCAGCCTCACCGTCTGCAGTCAGTATCATCTTGGCTGTAGAGATAGCCTGCTTACAACTAGCCGTGTTCGACATAATTTCCCGTGCGTAGATGCCCGTGCATTGCACGGAACACCAAGATTGGGGGTGGACGGTGCTGGCAGCGGCCATCGCGCCAGATTTTTCCATGGCCTTCTAGATGTGGTGGGGAGGAGATAAGGCTGATTGTGAGAGACAAGGAGTTGTTTTTAAATAGGGAACAAGTGCGAGCATCGTTTTGCAAAACCGCAAATTTGATTTGTATGCGTCAGATCTAGATGTGACGGCTGTTGGTGAAAGATGGCAGGCACAACATCACCACCAACTCAGGACCTCTTTGATTCGTAGGATTTTGAAAACGCAGGAATAGGACACGATAATATTACAAGTTTTAAACATATATTACAAATGTTAGGAGTAATGTTGCACCTACGAAGAGGGAATTACTAGGAAGTTTACGTAAGAACTTTCGTTACTTTAGGTGGATGCAACATTATCGTACAAACTAAAATCCACCGCCCTGACAAGTCACTAATGCGCAAATAAATTTTCGAGTCTCTGGCCACTTGATGTTTCAAAAACAAATGCAGCTTCTACGGAGACTTTATCATTTAGGCTTAGATGCTTGCGGTGATCAGCACACCATTCATTGTTGCGCTAGAGAACGCCAAACCTCATTACCTTGGGCACACTTGCCTCCAGAACAAAGAACGTGACCAATTTAATCTCAGATGTGCTGCCTCGGTAGTCGATCAAATCAATTTCTGTAAGATGGAGATCAAGGCATTCGATGAGATTGTTATAGTGCAGCACATTTTTCACTTTCAGGTCTTTTTTATCTGCAAAAGAAGAGAACATATTAGAGCTGCTGGTTGTATAAGATTTCCATGTCATCAAGAAGTACCAATATCATTCGCTCATACGATAGGGTTGGCTAGCTAGTGATATTTTTTCACTCTCTCTCTCTCTCTCTCTCTCTCTCCTCTCATTCACCTAGGAGCACGTGAAGAACTTGGGCATTTGTTGCCTTCCACTATGTGGCCGATGCCATAATTCTCAAAAGTATGCCGCATAATACGCATCTATGTCAAATCAAAAGATTTTGGCACCGCTCTAGCGATGTGATAGAGTTGGCACCGCTGTGCACACAGTCCCACATGTATAAACAAATAAATCAAACCAACTACACCAGCCTCTCACTCTCCCAAACAAGTGTTTTTTATTGCCTCAGTCCTCTCCCTCTCCCACGCAAGTGTTCTTTTATTGCATGAGTTAATTTCGCACCAGAGCAAAGTAGGTGATCCATATTGGGGCACCAAGTGAGCAATGGAGGGGCATCGATGCCAAATGCATCACAAGTGAATTTGGCACGTGTTTTGGCCTGCATAGTGGAGGGCCGTTATAGCCCACTTTTGTACTACCTCGTATTTAGTGTAAAATTTTGACCATAGATTTACCTAAGAAAATGCCAATGCATGTCACCAAAAATTATACCATTTGAAATTATGTTCAAATATGAATCCAACAAAATAATTTTTAGTGACATGCATTAACATTTTGTTAGTTAAATATATGGTCAAATTTTGATACTACAAAATAGGAAGAGTAAACCAGGACGGAGGTAGTACTTGCTCTTAGGGTAACCATAGAGTTACAAGTCTATGTTACTTGCCACTATGACTAGCCTAGGCTACTATAGTAGTACAACAACAAAAGATGCAGGTGATCACGTGAGAGAAAAATACTAAAAACATTTCTTTCGGTGCAGTGCGTAGATGCAGTTTTGAACACTACACTTGTCATCGTAATTTGGGAAAATTACGAAAAAATTGAGCTACGTTATGATTACCATTTACTAATAGGAAAGAAGTTTCACCTCGATGAGTAGCTTCTCCGCGCACGGAAAGCATGTAAGGAATCCAACAACTTGATCCAGATTGGGGCCGATAGAATTTATTGCCAAGATATTCACTATGCGAATAGACTGGGTCAAGCTTGTGGGAATCATTTTCTGGATGACAGTCGTAAATACATCAAGAAAAAAATTAAAAATGTGAATTTCAAGAAGACAGAGAAGAAGATGAGTGTTGTACCTGAACGATTACAGATCCAATAAAGAGTTCAGAGAATTTGGCAGACGAGTACACCAACGCTGTCAATTCGGCGCGTCAATGACCCTGATTTTTGTTGGACCTTCTAGATCTGATACAAGCAATATCTCAGGGAAAGGCGCACTCTCAATGACCATAACGTGGAACAGCTAGAGTGATCTCTTCCCAATTGATGTCTTGTTGCGGGGCCAGCAAGAAACATAAATCCATCGGAGATTCGTCGAGGCGATGTAGAGGCTAATGAACCCATGGATCTGCTCAAGACGAAGGTACTCCAGCGCAGTACAACTACGGAGCAGGTGCTCCATAGCATTCTTCGAGATGCCAATGTTGAAGAGGTCGAGCTACTTGAGTTGAGGGAGAAGAATGGCGGCATTAATCTATGGAAGATAGCAGGAGCTGAAGCTGGCGTGGCGCAACGTTGGTGTGAGGCGGAGCGCGGACAACGACAGAGAGCGACATAGTCCATCTTCGAAGCTGAGCTCCTCGAGCTGATCTAGGGCAGTGGATAAGAACCACTCTTCGAACTTGGCTTGGACCTTGCAGTTGGTACTGAACATACGGATGTCAAGGTGTCTGGCTGGCCCAGAGTGCGTTGAAAGGATCTTGGAGACTGCGGCCATGCATTTGCAATCCCCCTCATAGAGGCAGCTGTCGACGGTGAGGTTGAGGGGGACGTGGAGCCAAAGGGGGCGCCACCGCCAGGAGAGCAGGGTGATCCGCACGGCAGATTTGGTGGGGAGGAGGCCGATGATGACGAGCAGCATGTCGTCGGGGAGGCTGCTGATGAAGTCCAGGCTCACCGGATGCGGTTTTGGCTCGAGCCGCCTCCGCTTGTTGGCTGCCTCGCCGTCCGTCTCAGCCGGCGGCGACGCTCGTGTAACGTGTGCTGGTGTGTGTTGTGTGCTGGGTGTGCGCGAGTGTGTCCTTCTGTGCATGCCGCCACGCGGTGGTAAGTGTGCGCGAGTGCCTCCTTCACGCGGAAGAAGTGTGCCCTCAATTTACTAGCATGCAGGGTGCTACCACGAGTGGTTTCAACTTTGTTTACTTCACCGCGTGTCAGATGGGCGTCTAGTTTACTTATTTTCACCCACTGCCACATGGGCCAGCACACGAAGATAGAGAACACGAGCTGACAAGGCAGCATGTGGACTGGTTGACCGGTCAACTAAAAAATATGCGGAGCTATACGCTGTCACAGTGACCGTATAATCCGTCGGTATAGAGAGTTCGAGTGAGAGGGGAGGCACGTGAGAGATAGCAGAGAGAGAAAGAGCTACTCCCTCCGTTCGACAATGTAGTGCCTACATTTTTTAAAAGTCAAACTTTTGAAACTTTGACCAAGTTTATAACGAAATTACTTATATCTACAATGCCGAAGATAAATGATAGTATGAAGTAAGTACATGTTGTGATGAATCTAATGATCGTTCCATATGTAAATGTTTTTCTCCACATATACCTGGTCAAACTTTTCTGAGGTTTGACTTTTCAAAACATCCATATGCTTATGGACGTGAGAGAGTACCTAACTAGAGAGAGAGAGTGAAATAGAAAGAGTGACTGAAAAAAGTGTGCGTGCGTGTGTGAAGGAGACATGGGCAACACACGATAAAAGTAGAGAAAAAGTGTGTGTGTCTAATGCAAACATATCACACATGCATCTTCGATAGTGGAAGCAAGGTGAGAAGATAGTGTGTGGTTGTTTGCAACCAACAGAGAAAGACCCCTAGCACGTGGCCAAGAGGGGTCTAACAAACAAGGGAAAGAGGTCGAGAGAGATGTACGGAGAAAATGCAGACATGGGGAGGAGAGAGTGTATGTTTGTCATAGAGAGATCCCCTGGAGATCGTGATGGGACTACATGGGTGGGAGATCGAGTGACAAGGTGTGCGCGCGATAGATGATACCCTGAGAGATATCGAGTTAGACATATGGATGGAAGGAGACAATACGTGTGTTCCTGATGGCTAGTGAGAGATAGTCATATTTAGGGTGGGAGTGAGTGCGCCTATGCTGGAGTGAGAGATTATGGTACTTAGGGGCGTGCGTGTCACATAGAGGGAGAACAAGGGCGGAGAGTGTTAGATGGGTCTATGTAGCGTGAGTGATACATGTGTATGTGTGAACTAGTGAGATATAAAGTTTGAGAGAGATAGAGGAGCCCCGATAAGGATGAGTGGTGTGCATCAGATAGCTGAGAGGGGGAAAGAGATATTCCATCCGCTCGTAATGCAGTGCATATTAATTTTTTTAGAAGTCGAACTTTGGAAACTTTGACCAGGTTTACGCAAATATTATTTATATCTACAATACCAAAGATACATCATACGAAACTACATCTCATGATGAATCTAATGGTATATGTTTGCCATTCTAGATGTAAATGTTTTTCTCCACGTACATGGTCAAACTTTGTGATGTTTGACTTTTCGATAAATCTATATGCTATGGATCGAAGAGAGTGCCTAAGTCGAGAGAGATCAAGTGCGTGTGAAGGAGAATTAGTGAGTGTGCAAAAATAGTATGTGCGTGAAAGAGAAAGGGACAACAAACGATAAATTAGAGAGAGAGAGAGAGTGTGTGTGTTCGTTTCTTATGCAAACATATCACGCTTGCATCTCCGAGATAGAAAAGCGAGGTGAGGAGATACACGAAGATAGCTAGTGCGTGATTGTTTGCAACGGAGAGATGCACCCCTATAGCACATGCCCAACAGAGGTCTGACCAACAAGGAACAAAGGTCGAGAGGGATGCATGGAGAAGATGGACGCATGGGGAGGGAGAGATGGTGTGTTTGTGATAGAGAGATCCCCTCGAGATCGTGAGGGGACTATATGGGTGGGAGATCGAGGGATGAGGTGCATGTGCGATACAAAGATGCCCG
This sequence comes from Triticum aestivum, assembly GCF_018294505.1. Taxonomy (NCBI): domain Eukaryota; kingdom Viridiplantae; phylum Streptophyta; class Magnoliopsida; order Poales; family Poaceae; genus Triticum; species Triticum aestivum. The sequence goes on along the minus strand of NC_057802.1, from coordinate 346,067,861 downwards.
GGAGAAATCGAGATAGACTATGCACATGTTTGTGATGGAGACTAAGAATTAGCTAGTCATATACATATAGGGGGGACTGCGTGTGCCTACAATTGAGTGAGAGACCATCATACTTGGCTAGGCATGAGATTGTGTGTGTGTGCATGTGAGATGGAGAGAGAACGAGGGAGAGAGATAGAGTTTTAGATGGGTCTATCGAGTGCGGGTGAGATATGCATGTGTATGTGTGACCCATGGAGACGGAGAGTTTGAGAGAGAGAGGGAAGAGCTCCGAGACGACAGAGTGGTGCGTGAGAGAGTTACGGGCAATGAGCAAACACTACTGCAGGATGCTGCTAACGCGACACTACGATCAGAGACCCTTTCACGAAATTGTGTGCGATGCATTAATCACAAACGGGAACGTAAAAAACCCGTCAAAAAAGGTGCAAAACGTTTGCAATGGAGGATGCATCAAACACGGTTCAGATTTTAGTTGCATGTGCGATCCAGGGCATACGGTTCAGTCCAATGAACTGTTTGCGATGAGGTGGAACAAAAGAAACGGGCAGCCTGATGAAGGCGTGTGCGATATAGAGCATACGGTTCACTCGGATGAACTGTTTGTGATTAGGCAACACAAAAGAAACGGGCAGCCAGATGATGGTGTGTGCGATATACAGCATACGATTCACTCGGATGAACTGTTTGTGATTAGGCAACACAAAAGAAACGGTCAGCCAGATCAAGGTGTGTGTGATTGAGGGCATACACTTCAGAAGGATTAACTATTTGCGATTAGGCAACAGAACATAAACGGGTAAGCCAGATCAAAGTGTCTGCGATTGATGGCATACACTTCACATGGGTGAACTGTTTGCGATTAGCCACAACAAATTGAAACAGTTAGATAGATCAACGTGTGTGCGCTAGACGGGCACACCCATTCTAATTAAAAGAAGCGTGCGCGATGGTAATAACGAGCGCACCCGGTTGTTGGAACAAGACGTGTGCTGACATTGCCTATTGCGGTGCACCCTATGGTGCAAACGCCACGTACGCGGCCGAGAAGGCGTATGTGCCCACGTTACGCCTTCCGGGAATAGTGCCGCACTTATAACCGTCAGTAAATTTTGAGCAAGCGTCCCATCAAAAAAATTTAGAAGAACAGGGAGGCCGCATCCCGTCACATTTCAAATTGTAAACTTGTTCACACCGATCAAAACCTAAACGGTTTCCCACTTATGAGCGTATTACTACGCGGTTATAAATACTACCACTCCAAGATGACTGCACATTCCTCCTCAACTCCTCATCCAGAAAAAGTCAAAAACAAACAAGTCAGCCATCATCGTTCCCTTGCGAACGCCATGGCCAGCGTGAGTTCTGGGTTCGAGAGATTGCCACCAGGGAGAGGCGAGCCTGGTAGTGGAAGCACGAGAGATGTCCCGCCTCGCCGCAAAAGCAGCCAACATGTCCCGCCGCACGGCCGTAGGAGCAGAGAGGTCCCGCCGTGCCGCCGAAGCAGCACGGAGGACCTGCCGCACCGTCGATGCAGTAGACTGGTCTGGCCATGCCGCGGAAGAAGAAGAGATGTCCCGCCACGCCACAAATGCAGCAGAGATGTCCTCCCGCATCGCGGTGGCCTGGGAAAATGTCTCGCGGGTAGGCGAGGACTCTTACAGGCGCATGCGTGCCCTCGTCCTTAGGCAGATGGATCAGATCTCCAGGTGGGCGAGGTTGCAAGATGACCTGAAAGCCTCGTTTGAACAGTCTACCGACGTCATCTGGGAACTAAATGAGAGCAATGCGAAGCTCCGGGCCGAGCGCGACCTGCAGAGGGCGAAGATCGTCGAAAGTGCGGAGCAGTAGGAGCAGACCACTGCCTTGTTGAAGAGGACCAGCGTCATCATCGAGAAACTTATGGGCGAGAATGCCATGCTGCGCATCGAGCGTAGAAGGCTGGTGGAGGAATCCGTGGATGCTCTCAACCAGCATCTTGAGGACAAGAAAGAGCTCGTCGCCGCTCGCTGCGGAGACTAGTTCTCGTGGCCTGCAGCAATGCATCAAGAAAGTAGAGATCAACAAGCCAGATCGTTGTCTTCCTTCTTCTTTTGCTTTTGTGTATTTTGGGCATTGCCGCATGTGGCTTTTTTTAATTATGTTTCTAAATATGTAAGACAATTATTATCCACTGTCATCGTCCTTATATTCACCACGCTTGCTATAAGTCGCAGTCGATGCTATATAGGTCCATCGGATCTTACATCAAGATCCATGCAAAACTTTCTTTTCAGATTTTCATTTTTCTCTCTTAAATCTCAGTCCAGTGAGACATATAGCCACGCCGTAGAACAGGTGCTCGGGCGCCATTAATGGAGACGTTGGGAGGGAGGTGCGCGGCGGGTAGCGGTCAAAGGGCTCTCCTCCCGATGAGCACGCACAGGGGTCTGATCGCACGCCTCCCATACTCAAATAGCAACCCCGCACGTCACCTCCTAGCCAATAAAAAAAGGGGATGTGTGGCCGCACATAAATGGTAAGTCGAACACCCACGGTTTCAATAATACTTGTGTTTCTGATTTGTAATGTGACAGCACTTGTTCCAAAATGACTTTGTTGATTGTTAATGTGTGCGCCTTAGCAAATCGGACAAAAAAATTACCACAACATGTTGGTGGCATGTCATGAGACCATGCAAGTTTCATGATTTTCAAGCGTGTTTTGGAATCACAGGAATTAAAAAACCAAGTTTCTCAATCTTTCTGGCTGAAACATGGCGCCCAGATGTTTGAATTTCACTCCCATCTCTTGAATGGGACCTAGAAATTCACCCAAGGACACACATGTGAATTTTCAAACAACTTTGGTGCACTGGAGCCTCTGCTTGTAGTTCAAATTTGAATTATGCACATTAAATGCCCAGAAAATCAATTAATGTATAAATGTCGGTGTACAAAAGAACGGGCACACCTTTGTACCCCTTTACTTGTGCACTGGCAGTCGGAGCCGCACGCCACGGCCACACTGAGCAGGGCAGAGGAGGGGAGCCGGAGAGAAGCCGAAGCACAAGATGGCCAAGGCAACGCGAAGACCAAAGATACCAAAGAGCGAGAGGGCGAGGTGGACTCCCCCGGCAATATCCTTGCCGGGGCAGGCCTTCGCGGCCCCGGCAAGAACCTTGCTAGGGCAACTTGCCCAAACACCAACAGAGCGAGCCGCCCTTGAGCCCACGGTTTCCAACCCAACCAACCACATTGGACCAGGGCTCGGGAGGCACCTCCGTGGTGGCATGCAGATCTTTGTCAAGACCATAGAGATATAAGATCAGATGAGAACTACAAGACGGCGACCCTCGGCGGGATCCTTGCCGAGGAGATCCACAAGACCCCGGCAAGCGCCTTGCCGGGGACGACTGCAAGGCCACGGCAAGACCCTTGCCGAGGGCGTCAGCAGGGCCACAGCCAGGCCCGCGTCGACCAAGACTCCACCGCTGTCCCCAAGCAGCTGCTAGCTCAACCAGCTGGGCAAGCACCTGCTTGGCAACGAGCGGCCTCTGCGCCAACTCAGGAAGCACCTACGTGGTGGCATGCAGATCTTCGTGAAGATCCAACCACCGTGCCACCTCAACTGCCTACCGGCCTACATGGCGCCGCATGCACCGCTGGCCTGGGCGCGTGTCGAAGCAAGGCGGGGCGGCAACGGACGGGACGGGCCTCGTTCCCGTCCCCAATAAAGCTAAGGGAGACCTAAGCTACACATTAAATGCGTCTTGTCCTGTAACATGAGCGATAAGCTCGCAGCACTGTAGGCCTTTCCACCTCATGTGTGCCACTGTGGCAGCTCCTTTTGACTATAAAAGGAGGCCCGTGGCGTACTGGAGAGGGATTTGGCTCTTTTGAAATACACAACCACCATAGCTAGTTCGAGAGCTCAAGAACTCTCTCAAATACACACCAAAGCAGGACTAGGGTTTTACACATCCTCGCGGCCCGAACCTGGGTAAACGATCCTTGTGCTGACTGTTAATCCTGCTCTTCTCACAACCCCGCGCCCCGGCAACCGTAGTAGGGATTCTTGTGATCCCATAGGTGTCGTTTCCCACCGACATCTTTGGCGCGCCAGGTAGGGGGCGCAATTGTGAGAATCTGGTCTAGCAGTTAGCCTCGCATGTTCGGCATCGCCATGGCCTCTAAAGAAGAGGACGGCCAGGAGAAAACGGCGCCGCCTGCAAGCGCTAACGACGCCAGCGCGGCAACAGAAAAGCTAAGTCATTTAGTGCCTTAGGCTATTTCCTTTTGTACATAAGGTTATCGTCCTCGGAGATTCTGCCTCTGTATGGAAAACCTGCACGCAAAGGGGCCCTCCCGCAATTGGCAACGCCATTGTTCTGTTTCGAGTCCGCTCAACATCTCAAGCGGCCGCGTCGAGATTGGCAGTGTAGCCTTCCGCAACCTGGCAACACTCTCGATTCTGACTCGAGGCAAGCTCGACAGTTCGAGCAGACGCGTCGGGGGCAGTGAGGTGGTCTGCCCGGTAACAAGCACACCGGGCATGCCAATGGGGATCCGTCCTCAAGACGCCGCCCTGGGTTTACGCGCCGGCAAGCCTACCCAGTTGACGTAGGGTGGACATACAAAGGAAAATCGAACAGGAAAATAACATGCATAATATCGAAAGTACTGCAGAGTTATATTAAATCAATTGCCGCCGCGGTTCTACCTAAAGATAGAAATTGTCTTGGCCATGAACCTGCAACGGCGATAAGAAACGGGGTGCCTAATCCCGGCGCTGGCCCTCCACCCTCTGAATTCAGCCGATACCGCTGATGACGGGCTTGATGCGCTCCCTGAGCGGCGCGAGGTCAGTATCCTCCGGCAAGCTCTCCAGCGCGATGTCAAAGTCAAGGTCGGGGTACCAGTACGCCATCTTGGTGAGGACCTTGGTCATGGCACCCCGGCAAAGCTTCCGGGACTCATCGGCCAGGGAAGCCGCCCGGTTGGAGTGAAGCTGCTCCAGGGCCCCGAGAACACCCTCGAAGAACAGGGTCAGCTTGGCATTGGTGGTCCCGCTGCGCTCGGGGGCGTACCTCACATTTGGCATCCCCATTGTAGCCAGTTGTGTGGTGATCCTACCGGCGACGTCCTCGAGGCGGCTGATCCAGCGATTCTCGCCCTCCACGAAATCCTTGTGGCTGGTGGCTTCGTTCCTCCGCTGCAGCTTCTCGGCCTCCAAATCCTTGGCCAGGGTCTCCTCCCGAGCCTTGGCCTTTGAGAGCATCTCCTCGAGGCCCTCCAGCTTCAGCTTGAGGTCTTTGATGGAGTTGTTGGCCTCGGAGAGCTCCCGGGCCCTCCTGACGGCCACGCCCTGCGCCTCCGTCACGGCGCCGTTGAGCGTGTCCTTCTCCTGGGACAGCTTCAGGGCCTGCTCCTTCAGCCCGTCCCGCTCCACCTCCAGCTCCTTCACCTTGCCGGCGTGAACCAGAGCCTGGGCATCGAGAATCTCCTTGTGCCTCTGCTCCAGCCCTTGGGTCCGCTGCGCGACAAGCTTCTCCACCTCCTCGTCCTTGGCACGGAGTTTGGCGTCGTGGTCCGCCTCGCGTTTGGCGAGGCCTTCCTCCTGGGAGTTCAGCACGGCCTGATGCTGGGTCCGAGCGACCTCGGCTGCAGCGGCCAAGCCCTCCGCCGTCTCCTGGGCCTTCTCGATGTCGGCCAGCTTCATGGTGAGCTCCACGTCATGCTTGGCCAGCTCGCCCTGGGCGGCCTTCAGCTCCTCGCTAGCTTGGCGGAACCAAGTCTGCGCCTCGGCGACACGCACCTTGAGATCTGCCTCCGCGTTGTCCACCGTTGCCATCCTGGACTTGGCCTTGTCCAGGCGGGCACGGTGGAGCGCCTGGAGCTTTCGGAAATTGGTGCCCATGGCCTGGAGAAGCCACTCCTCCCGAGAGCCGTCGCCACCGGTGCTCGGCTCGTCAACGACCTCGAGCCTGGCGGTGGCAAGCACCTCTTCGTCGAACACCTCTCCCTCGACGGGTGCCCTGGAGCTAGACGCCCCTGGGAGGTGGACGAACAGGGCGTCAGCAGGGCCACAGCTAGGCCCGCGTCGACCAAGACTCCACGGCTGTCGACAAGCAGCTGCTAGCTCAACCAGCTGGGCAGGCACCTGCATGGCGACGAGAGGCCTCTACGCCAACTCAGCAAGCACCTGCGTGGTGGTATGCAGATCTTCGTGAAGATCCTACCACCGCGCCACCTCAGCTGCCTGCCTACATGGCGCCGCATGCACCGCTGGTCTGGGCGCGTGTCGAAGCAAGGCGACGCGGCAACGGACGGGACGGGACTCGTTCCCGTCCCCAATAAAGCTAAGGGACACCTAAGCTGCGCATTAAGTGTGTCTTGTCCTGTAACACGAGCGATAAGCTCGCAGCACTGTAGGCCTTTCCACCTACTGTGTGCCACTGTGGCAGCCCCTTTTGACTATAAAAGGAGGCCCGTGGCGTACTGGAGAGGGATTCGGCTCTTTTGAACTACACAACCACCATAGCTAGTTCGAGAGCTCAAGAACTCTCTCAAATACACACCAAAGCAGGACTAGGGTTTTACGCATCCTCGCGGCCCGAAACTGGGTAAACGATCCTTGTGCTGACTGTTAATCCTGCTCTTCTCACAATCCCGCGCCTCGACAACCGCAGTAGGGATTCTTGTGATCCCATAGGTGTCGTTTCCCACCGACAATAAAAAAGGCCAAACGAACCCGGAATAATTTGAAAATTTAGCACGGTAGTTCTATTTCGTCTAACCTGGCTGTGTAAAGAAATTAAGGCGGGAGAAGGCAGTGTACGTATGTCGTTTCGCACACGGAGGTGACACGTTCCTTCTCGGAACCACGAGCCTTCTTGAGGGAAGCTCCGGTTTGCAAGAAGCTTAGACCAAAGCTTGTCCCAATTCGGCCAAAAAAAATTACCGCAGCATGTTGGTGCCATGTCATGACACCATGACAAGTTTCATGATTTTCAGGCGTGTTTTGGAATTAGAGGAATTAAAAAACCAAGTTTCTCAATCTTTCCGGCCGAGCCACGACGCCCAGATGTTTGAATTTCACTCCCATCTATTGCATGGGACCTAGAAATTCACCCAAGGACACACATGTGATATTTCAAACAACTTTAGTGCACTGGAGCCAGTGCTTGTAGTTCAAATTTGAATTATGCACATTAAATGCCTAGAAACTCAACTAATGTATAAAAAAGGCCAAACGAACCCGGAATAATTCCAAAATTTAGCACGGTACTTCTATTTGTTCTAATCTGGCTGTGTAAAAAAATTAAGGCAAGAGAAGGCAGTGTACGTATGTCGTTTCGCACACGGAGGTGACACGTTCCCTCTCGAAACCACGAGCCTTCTTTAGGGATGCTCCGGTTTGCAAGAAGCTTACACCAAAGCTTGTCCTAATTCAACCAAAAAAATTACCGCAGCATGTTGGTGCAATGTCATGACACCATGCCAAGTTTCATGATTTTCAGGCGTGTTTTGGAATTACAGGAATTAAAAAACCAAGTTTCTCAATCTTTTCAGTCGAGCCACGACGCCCAGATGTTTGAATTTCACTCCCATCTCTTGCATGGGACCTAGAAATTCACCCAAGGACACACATGTGATTTTTCAAACAACTTTGGTGCACTGGAGCCAGTGCTTGTAGTTCAAATTCTCATTATGCACATTAAATGCCAAGAAACTCAATTAATGTAAAAAAGGCCAAACGAACCCAGAATAATTCCAAAATTTAGCACGGTACTTCTATTTGGTCTAATCTAGCTGTGTTAAAAAATTAAGGCGGAAGAAGGCAGTGTACGTATGTCGTTTCGCACACGGAGGTGACATGTTCCCTCTCGGAACCACGAGCCTTCTTGAGGGAAGCTTCGGTTTGCAAGAAGCTTACACCAAAGCTTGTCCCAATTCGGCCAAAAAATTTACCGCAGCATGTTGGTACCATGTCATGACACCATGCCAAGTTTCATGATTTTTAGGCGTGTTTTGGAATTACAGGAATTAAAAAACCAAGTTTCTCAATCTTTCCGGCCGAGCCACAATGCCCAGATGTTTGAATATCACTCCCATCTCTTGCATCTGACCTAGAAATTCACCCAAGGACACACATGTGATTTTTCAAACAAGTTTGGTGCACTGGAGCCAGTGCTTGTAGTTCAAATTTGAATTATGCACATTAAATGCCTAGAAACTCAATTAATGTATAAAAAAGGCCAAACAAACCCGGAATAATTCCAAAATTTAGCACGGTAGTTCTATTTGGTCTAATTTGGCTGTGTAAAGAAATTAAGGCGGGAGAAGGCAGTGTACGTATGTCGTTTCGCACACGGAGGTGACACGTTCCTTCTCGGAACCATGAGCCTTCTTGAGGGAAGCTCCGGTTTGCAAGAAGATTACACCAAAGCTTGTCCCAATTCGGCCAAAAAATTTACCGAAGCATGTTGGTGCCATGTCATGACACCATGACAACTTTCATGATTTTCATGGGTGTTTTGGAATTACAGGAATTAAAAAACCAATTTTCTCAATCTTTCCGGCTGAGCCACGACGCCCAGATGTTTGAATTTCACTCCCATCTCTTGCATGGGACCTAGAAATCACCCAAGGACACACATGTGATTTTTCAAACAACTTCAGTGCACTGGAGCCAGTGCTTGTAGTTCAAATTTGCATTATGCACATTAAATGCCCAGAAACTCAATTAATGTATAAAAAAGCCAAACGAACCCGAAATAATACCAAAATTTAGCACGGTACTTCTATTTGGTCTAATCTAGCTATGTAAAAAAATTTAGGCGAAAGAAGGCAGTGTACGTATGTCGTTTGACACACGGAGGTGACATGTTCCCTCTCGGAACCACGAGCCTTCTTGAGGGAAGCTCCGGTTTGCAAGAAGCTTACACCAAAGCTTGTCCCAATTCGACCAAAAAAATTACCGCTGCATGTTGGTGCCATGTCATGACACCATGCCAGGTTTCATGATTTTCACGCGTGTTTTGGAATTGCAGGAATTAAAGAACCAAGTTTCTCAATCTTTCCGGCCGAGCCATGATGTCCAAATGTTTGAATTTCACTCCGATCTCTTGCACGGGACCTAGAAATTCACCCAAGGACACACATGTGATTTTTCAAACAACTTTAGTGCACTGGAGCCAGTGCTTGTAGTTCAAATTTGAATTATGCCCATTAAATGCCCAGAAACTCAATTAATGTATAAAAATGGCCAAACGAACCCGGAATAATTCCTAAATTTAGCACGGTACTTCTATTTGTTCTAATCTGGCTGTGTAAAAAAATTAAGGTGGGAGAAGGCAGTGTACGTATGTCGTTTCGCACACGGAGGTGACACGTTCCCTCTCGAAACCACGAGCCTTCTTGAGGGAAGCTCCGGTTTGCAAGAAGCTTACACCAAAGCTTGTCCAATTTCAGCCAAAAAAATTACCGCAGCATGTTGGTGCCATGTCATGACACCAAGCAAAGTGTCATGATTTTCACGCGTGTTTTGGAATTACAGGAATTAAAAAACCAAGTTTCTCAATCTTTCCAGCCGAGCCACGACGCCCACATGTTTGAATTTCACTCCCATCTCTTGCATGGGACCTAGAAATTCACCCAAGGACACACATGTGATTTTTCAAACAACTTGGTGCACTGGAGCCAGTGCTTGTAGTTCAAATTTGCATTATGCACATTAAATGCCCAGAAACTCAATTAATGTATAAAAAAGGCCAAACGAACCCCGAATAATTCCAAAATTCAGCACGGTACTTCTATTTGGTCTAATGTGGCTGTGTAAAAAAATTAAGGCGGAAGAAGGCAGTGTACGTATGTCGTTTCGCACACGGAGGTGACATGTTCCATCTCGGAACCACGAGCCTTCTTGAGGGAAGCTCCGGTTCGCAAGAAGCTTACACCAAAGCTTGTCCTAATTCGGCCAAAAAAATTACCGCAGCATATTGTTGCCATGTCATGACACCATGCCAAGTTTCATGATTTTCAGGCATGTTTTGGAATTACAGGAAATTAAAATCCAAGTTTCTCAATCTTTCGGGCCGAGCCACGATGCCTAGATGTTTGAATTTCACTCCGATCACTTGCATGGGACCTAGAAATTCACCCAAGGAAAAACATGTGATTTTTCAAACAACTTTGGTGCACTGGACCTTGTGCTTATAGTTCAAATTTGAATTATGCACATTAAATGCCCAGAAACTCAATTAATGTATAAAAAAGGCCAAATGAACCCGGAATAATTCCAAAATTTAGCACGGTACTTCTATTTGGTCTAATCTGGCTGTGTAAAAAAATTAAGGCGGGAGAAGGCAGTGTACGTATGTCGTTTCACACACGGAGGTGACATGTTTCCTCTCGGAACCACGAGCCTTCTTTAGGGAAGCTCCGGTTTGCAAGAAGCTTACACCAATGCTTGTCCCAATTCGGCCAAAAAAATTACCGCGGCATCTTGGTCCCATGTCATCACACCATGACAAGTTTCATGATTTTCAGGCGTGTTTTGGAATTACAGGAATTAAAAAACAAAGTTTCTCATTCTTCCCGGCCGAGCCACGACGCCCAGATGTTTGAATTTCACTCCCATCTCTTGCATGGGACCTAGAAATTCACCCAAGGACACACATGTGATTTTTCAAACAACTTTGGTGCACTGGAGCCAGTGCTTGTAGTTCGAATTTGCATTATGCACATTAAATGCCCGGAAACTCAATTAATGTATAAAAAAGGCCAAACGAACCCAGAATAATTCCAAAATTTAGCACGGTACATCTATTTGGTCTCATCTAGCTGTGTAGAAAAATTAAAGGCGGAAGAAGGCAGTGTACGTATGTCGTTTCGCACACGGAGGTGACATGTTCCCTCTCGGAACCACGAGCCTTCTTGAGGGAAGCTCCGGTTTGCAACAAGCTTACACCAAAGCTTGTCCCAATTCGGCCAAAAAAATTACCGCAGCATGTTGGTGCCATGTCATGACACCATGCCAAGTTTCATGATTTTCAGGCGTGTTTTGGAATTACAGGAATTAAAAAACCAAGTTTCTCAATCTTTCTGGCCGAGCCACGACGCCCAGATGTTTGAATTTCACTCCCATCTCTTGCATGTGACCTAGAAATTCACCCAAGGACACACATGTGATTTTTCAAACAGGTTTGGTGCACTGGAGCTAGTGCTTGTAGTTCAAATTTGAATTATGCACATTAAATGACTAGAAACTCAATTAATGTAAAAAAGGCCAAACGAACCCGGAATAATTCCAAAATTTAGCACGGTAGTTCTATTTGGTCTAACCTGGCTGTGTAAAGAAATTAAGGCGGGAGAAGGCACTGTACGTATGTCATTTCGCACACGGAGGTAACACGTTCCTTCTCGGAACCACGAGCCTTCTTTAGGAAAGCTCCGGTTTTCAAGAAGCTTACACCAAAGCTTGTCCCAATTCGGCCCCGCGGCATGTTGGTGCCATGTCATGACACCATGACAAGTTTCATGATTTTCAGGCGTGTTTTGGCATTACAGGAATTAAAAACCAAGTTTCTCAATCTTTTCGGCCGAGCCACGACGCCCAGATGTTTGAATTTCACTCCCATTTCTTGCATGGGACCTAGAAATTCACCCAAGGACACACATGTGATATTTCAAATAACTTTAATGCACTGGAGCCAGTGCTTGTAGTTCAAATTTGCATTATGCACATTAAATGCCGAGAAACTCAATTAATGTATAAAAAAGGCCAAACGAACCCAGAATAATTCCAAATTTAGCACGGTACTTCTATTTGGTCTAATCTAGCTGTGTAAAAAAAATTAAGGCGGAAGAAGGCAGTGTACGTATGTCGATTCGCACATGGAGGTGACATGTTTCCTCTCGGAACCACGAGCCTTCTTGAGGGAAGCTCCGGTTTGCAAGAAGCTTACACCAAAGCTTGTCCCAATTCGGCCAAAAAATTACCGCAGCATGTTGGTGCCATGTCATGACACCATGCCAAGTTTCATGATTTTCAGGCGTGTTTTGGAATTACAGGAATTAAAAAAGCAAGTTTCTCAATCTTTCTGGCCTAGCCACGACGCCCAGATGTTTGAATTTCACTCCCATCTCTTGCATGTGACCTAGAAATTCACCCAAGGACACACATGTGATTTTTCAAACAGGTTTGGTGCACTGGAGCCAGTGCTTGTAGTTCAAATTTGAATTATGCACATTAAATGCCCAGAAACTCAATTAATGTATAAAAAAGGCCAAACGAACTCGGAATAATTCGAAAATTTCGCACGGTAGTTCTATTTCGTCTAACCTGGCTGTGTAAAGAAATTAAGGCGGGAGAAGGCAGTGTACGTATGTCGTTTCGCACACGGAGGTGACACGTTCCTTCTCGGAACCACGAGCCTTCTTGAGGGAAGCTCCGGTTTGCAAGAAGCTTACACCAAAGCTTGTCCCAATTCGGCCAAAAAAATTACCGCGGCATGTTGGTGCCATGTCATGACACCATGACAAGTTTCATGATTTTCAGGCGTGTTTTGGAATTAGAGGAATTAAAAAACCAAGTTTCTCAATCTTTCCGGCCGAGCCACGACGCCCAGATGTTTGAATTTCACTCCCATCTCTTGCATGGGACCTAGAAATTCACCCAAGGACACACATGTGATATTTCAAACAACTTTAGTGCACTGGAGCCAGTGCTTGTAGTTCAAATTTGAATTATGCACATTAAATGCCCAGAAACTCAATTAATGTATAAAAAAGGCCAAACGAACCCGGAATAATTCCAAAATTTAGCACGGTGCTTCTATTTGTTCTAATCTAGCTGTGTAAAAAAATTAAGGCAAGAGAAGGCAGTGTACGTATGTCGTTTCGCACACGGAGGTGAAACGTTCCCTCTCGAAACCACGAGCCTTCTGTAGGGATGCTCCGGTTTGCAAGAAACTTACACCAAAGCTTGTCCCAATTCAACCAAAAAAATTACCGCAGCATGTTGGTGCAATGTCATGACACCATGCCAAGTTTCATGATTTTCAGGCGTGTTTTAGAATTACAGGAATTAAAAAACCAAGTTTCTCAATCTTTTCGGTCGAGCCACGACGCCCAGATGTTTGAATTTCACTCCCATCTCTTGCATGGGACCTAGAAATTCACCCAAGGACACACATGTGATTATGCACATTAAATGCCAAGAAACTCAATTAATGTATAAAAAGGCCAAACAAACCCAGAATAATTCCAAAATTTAGCACGGTACTTCTATTTGGTCTAATCTAGCTGTGTTAAAAAATTAAGGCGGAAGAAGGCAGTGTACGTATGTCGTTTCGCACACGGAGGTGACATGTTCCCTCTCGGAACCACGAGCCTTCTTGAGGGAAGCTTCGGTTTGCAAGAAGCTTATACCAAAGCTTGTCCCAATTCAGCCAAAAAATTTACCGCAGCATGTTGGTACCATGTCATGACACCATGCCAAGTTTCATGATTTTCAGGCGTGTTTTGGAATTACAGGAATTAAAAAACCAAGTTTCTCAATCTTTCCGGCCGAGCCACGATGCCCAGATGTTTGAATTTCACTCCCATCTCTTGCATGTGACCTAGAAATTCACCCAAGGACACACATGTGATTTTTCAAACAAGTTTGGTGCACTGGAGCCAGTGCTTGTAGTTCAAATTTGAATTATGCACATTAAATGCCTAGAAACTCAATTAATGTATAAAAAAGGCCAAACGAAACCGGAATAATTCCAAAATTTAGCACGGTAGTTCTATTTGGTCTAACCTGGCTGTGTAAAGAAATTAAGGCGGGAGAAGGCACTGTACGTATGTCATTTCGCACACGGAGGTAACACGTTCCTTCTCGGAACCACGAGCCTTCTTGAGGAAAGCTTCGGTTTACAAGAAGCTTACACCAAAGCTTGTCCCAATTCGGCCCCGCGGCATGTTGGTGCCATGTCATGACACCATGACAAGTTTCATGATTTTCAGGCGTGTTTTGGAATTACAGGAATTAAAAACCAAGTTTCTCAATCTTTTCGGCCGAGCCACGACGCCCAGATGTTTGAATTTCACTCCCATCTCTTGCATGGGACCTAGAAATTCACCCAAGAACACACATGTGATATTTCAAACAACTTTAGTGCACTGGAGCCTGTGCTTGTAGTTCAAATTTGCATTATGCACATTAAATGCCCAGAAACTCAATTAATGTATAAAAAAGGCCAAACGAACCCAGAATAATTCCAAATTTAGCACGGTACTTCTATTTGGTCTAATCTAGCTGTGTAAAAAATTAAGGCGGAAGAAGGCAGTGTACGTATGTCGTTTCGCACATGGAGGTGACATGTTCCCTCTCGGAACCACGAGCCTACTTGAGGGAAGCTCCGGTTTGCAAGAAGCTTACACCAAAGCTTGTCCCAATTCGGCCAAAAAAATTACCGCAGCATGTTGGTGCCATGTCATGACACCATGCCAAGTTTCATGATTTTCAGGCGTATTTTGGAATTACAGGAATTAAAAAACCAAGTTTCTCAATCTTTCTGGCCTAGCCACGACGCCCAGATGTTTGAATTTCACTCCCGTCTCTCGCATGTGACCTAGAAATTCACGCAAGGACACACATGCGATTTTTCAAACAGGTTTGGTGCACTGGAGCCAGTGCTTGTAGTTCAAATTTGAATTGTGCACATTAAATGCCCAGAAACTCAATTAATGTATAAAAAAGGCCAATCAAACCAAGAATAATTCGAAAATTTAGCACGGTAGTTCTATTTCGTCTAACCTGGCTGTGTAAAGAAATTAAGGCGGGAGAAGGCAGTGTACGTATGTCGTTTCGCACACGGAGGTGACACGTTCCTTCTCGGAACCACGAGCCTTCTTGAGGGAAGCTCCGGTTTGCAAGAAGCTTACACTAATGCTTGTCCCAATTCGGCCAAAAAAATTACCGCGGCATCTTGGTCCCATGTCATCACACCATGACAAGTTTCATGATTTTCAGGCGTGTTTTGGAATTACAGGAATTAAAAAACAAAGTTTCTCATTCTTCCCGGCCGAGCCACGACGCCCAGATGTTTGAATTTCACTCCCATCTCTTGCATGGGACCTAGAAATTCACCCAAGGACACACATGTGATTTTTCAAACAACTTTGGTGCACTGGAGCCAGTGCTTGTAGTTCGAATTTGCATTATGCACATTAAATGCCCGGAAACTCAATTAATGTATAAAAAAGGCCAAACGAACCCAGAATAATTCCAAAATTTAGCACGGTACATCTATTTGGTCTCATCTAGCTGTGTAGAAAAATTAAGGCGGAAGAAGGCAGTGTACGTATGTCGTTTCGCACACGGAGGTGACATGTTCCCTCTCGGAACCACGAGCCTTCTTGAGGGAAGCTCCGGTTTGCAACAAGCTTACACCAAAGCTTGTCCCAATTCGGCCAAAAAAATTACCGCAGCATGTTGGTGCCATGTCATGACACCATGCCAAGTTTCATGATTTTCAGGCGTGTTTTGGAATTACAGGAATTTAAAAACCAAGTTTCTCAATCTTTCTGGCCGAGCCACGACGCCCAGATGTTTGAATTTCACTCCCATCTCTTGCATGTGACCTAGAAATTCACCCAAGGACACACATGTGATTTTTCAAACAGGTTTGGTGCACTGGAGCTAGTGCTTGTAGTTCAAATTTGAATTATGCACATTAAATGACTAGAAACTCAATTAATGTAAAAAAGGCCAAACGAACCCGGAATAATTCCAAAATTTAGCACGGTAGTTCTATTTGGTCTAACCTGGCTGTGTAAAGAAATTAAGGCGGGAGAAGGCACTGTACGTATGTCATTTCGCACACGGAGGTAACACGTTCCTTCTCGGAACCACGAGCCTTCTTGAGGAAAGCTCTGGTTTTCAAGAACCCGGAATAATTCCTAAATTTAGCACGATTCTTCTATTTGTTCAAATTAATGGAGAAGGCAGTGTACGTATGTCGTTTCGCACACGGAGGTGACACGTTCCCTCTCGAAACCACGAGCGTTCTTGAGGGAAGCTCCGGTTTGCAAGAAGCTTACACCAAAGCTTGTCCAATTTCAGCCAAAAAAATTACCGCAGCATGTTGGTGACATGTCATGACACCAAGCAAAGTTTCATGATTGTCACGCGTGTTTTGGAATTACAGGAATTAAAAAACCAAGTTTCTCAATCTTTCCAGCCGAGCCACGACACCCACATGTTTGAATTTCACTCCCATCTCTTGCATGGGACCTAGAAATTCACCCAAGGACACACATGTGATTTTTCAAACAACTTTGGTGCACTGGAGCCAGTGCTTGTAGTTCAAATTTGCATTATGCACATTAAATGCCCAAAAACTCAATTAATGTATAAAAAAGGCCAAACGAACCCGGAATAATTCCAAAATTCAGCACGGTACTTCTATTTGGTCTAATGTGGCTGTGTAAAAAAATTAAGGCGGAAGAGGCAGTGTACGTATGTCGTTTCGCATACGGAGGTGAGATGTTCCATCTCGGAACCACGAGCCTTCTTGAGGGAAGCTCCGGTTCGCAAGAAGCTTACACCAAAGCTTGTCCCAATTCGGCCAAAAAAATTACCGCAGCATATTGTTGCCATGTCATGACACCATGCCAAGTTTCATGATTTTCAGGCGTGTTTTGGAATTACAGGAAATTAAAATCCAAGTTTCTCAATCTTTCGGGCCGAGCCACGATGCCCAGATGTTTGAATTTCACTCCCATCTCTTGCATGGGACCTAGAAATTCACCCAAGGAAACACATGTGATTTTTCAAACAACTTTGGTGCACTGGAGCTTGTGCTGATAGTTCAAATTTTAATTATGCACATTAAATGCCCAGAAACTCAATTAATGTATAAAAAAGGCCAAACGAACGCGGAATAATTCCAAAATTTAGCACGGTACTTCTATTTGGTCTAATCTGGCTGTGTAAAAAAATTAAGGCGGGAGAAGGCAGTGTACGTATGTCGTTTCGCACACGGAGGTGACATGTTCCCTCTCGGAACCACGAGCCTTCTTTAGGGAAGCTCCGGTTTGCAGGAAGCTTACACCAATGCTTGTCGCAATTCGGCCAAAAAAATTACCGCCGCATCTTGGTCCCATGCCATGACAACATGACAAGTTTCATGATTTTCAGGCGTGTTTTGGAATTACAGGAATTAAAAAACAAAGTTTCTCATTCTTTTCGGCCGAGCCACGACGCCCAGATGTCTGAATTTCACTCCCATCTCTTGCATGGGACCTAGAAATTCACCCAAGGACACACATGTGAGTTTTCAAACAACTTTGGTGCACTGGAGCCAGTGCTTGTAGTTCAAATTTGCATTATGCACATTAAATGCCCAGAAACTCAATAAATGTATAAAAAAGGCCAAACGAACCCAGAATAATTCCAAAATTTAGCACGGTACATCTATTTGGTCTAATCTAGCTGTGTAGAAAAATAAAGGCGGAAGAAGGCAGTGTACGTATGTCGTGTCGCACACGGAGGCGACATGTTCCCTCTCGGAACCACGAGCCTTCTTGAGGGAAGCTCCAGTTTGCAACAAGCTTACACCAAAGCTTGTCCCAATTCGGCCAAAAAAATTACCGCAGCATGTTGGTGCCATGTCATGACACCATGCCTAGTTTCATGATTTTCACGCGTGTTTTGGAATTACAGGAATTGAAAAACCAAGTTTCTCAATCTTTCTGGCCGAGCCACGACGCCCAGATGTTTGAATTTCACTCCCATCTCTTGCATGTGACCTAGAAATTCACCCAAGGACACACATGTGATTTTTCAAACAGGTTTGGTGCACTGGAGCCAGTGCTTGTAGTTCAAATTTGAATTAGGCACATTAAATGCCTAGAAACTCAATTAATGTATAAAAAAGGCCAAACGAACCTGGAATAATTCCAAAATTTAGCACGGTAGTTCTAATTGGTCTAACCTGGCTGTGTAAAGAAATTAAGGCGGGAGAAGGCACTGTACGTATGTCGTTTCGCACACGGAGGTAACACATTCCTTCTCGGAACCACGAGCCTTCTTGAGGAAAGCTCCGGTTTACAAGAAGCTTACACCAAAGCTTGTCCCAATTCGGCCCCGCGGCATGTTGGTGCCATGTCATGACACCATGACAAGTTTCATGATTTTCAGGCGTGTTTTGGAATTACAGGAATTAAAAACCAAGTTTCTCAATCTTTTCGGCCGAGCCACGACGCCCAGATGTTTGAATTTCACTCCCATCTCTTGCACGGGACCTAGAAATTCACCCAAGGACACACATTTGATATTTCAAATAACTTTAGTGCACTGGAGCCAGTGCTTGTAGTTCAAATTTCCATTATGCACATTAAATGCCCAGAAACTCAATTAATGTATAAAAAAGGCCAAACGAACCCAGAATAATTCCAAAATTTAGCACGGTACTTCTATTTGGTCTAATCTAGCTGTGTAAAAAAATTAAGGCGGAAGAAGGCAGTGTACGTATGTCGTTTCGCACATGGAGGTGACATGTTCCCTCTCGGAACCATGAGCCTTCTTGAGGAAAGCTCCGGTTTGCAAGAAGCTTAGACCAAAGCTTGTCCCAATTCGGCCAAAAAAATTACCGCAGCATATTGTTGCCATGTCATGACACCATGCCAAGTTTCATGATTTTTAGGCGTGTTTTGGAATTACAGGAAATTAAAATCCAAGTTTCTCAATCTTTCGGGCCGAGCCACGATGCCCAGATGTTTGAATTTCACTCCCATCTCTTGCATGTGACGTAGAAATTCACCCAAGGACACACATGTGATTTTTCAAACAGGTTTGGTGCACTGGAGCCAGTGCTTGTAGTTCAAATTTGAATTATGCACATTAAATGCCAGAAACTCAATTAATGTATAAAAAAGGCCAAACGAACCCGGAATAATTCGAAAATTTAGCACGGTAGTTCTATTTCGTCTAACCTGGCTGTGTAAAGAAATTAAGGCGGGAGAAGGCAGTGTACGTATGTCGTTTCGCACACGGAGGTGACACGTTCCTTCTCGGAACCACGAGCCTTCTTGAGGGAAGCTCCGGTTTGCAAGAAGCTTACACCAAAGGTTGTCCCATTTCGGCCAAAAAGAATTACCGCAGCATGTTGGTGCCTTGTCATGACACCATGACAAGTTTCATGATTTTCAGGCGTGTTTTGGAATTAGAGGAATTAAAAAACCAAGTTTCTCAATCTTTCCGGCCGAGCCACGACGCCCAGATGTTTGAATTTCACTCCAATCTCTTGCATGGGACCTAGAAATTCACACAAGGACACACATGTGATATTTGAAACAACTTCAGTGCACTGGAGCCAGTGCTTGTAGTTCAAATTTGCATTATGCACATTAAGCGCCCAGAAACTCAATTAATGTATAAAAAGCCAAACAAACCCGGAATAATTCCAAAATTTAGCACGGTACTTCTATTTGGTGTAGTCTAGCTGTGTAAAAAAATTAAGGCAGAAGAAGGCAGTGTACGTATGTCGTTTCGCACACGGAGGTGACATGTTCCCTCTCGGAACCTCGAGCCTTCTTGAGGGAAGCTCCGGTTTGCATGAAGCTTACACCAAAGCTTGTCCCAATTCGACCAAAAAATTACCGTTGCATGTTGGTGCCATGCCATGACACCATGCCAAGTTTCATTATTTTCATGCGTGTTTTGGACTTACAGGAATTGAAAACCAAGTTTCTCAATCTTTTCGGCCGAGCCACGATGCACAGATGTTTGAATTTCACTACCATGTCTTGCACGGGACCTAGAAATTCACCCAAGGGCACACATGTGATTTTCCAAACAACTTTAGTGCACTGGAGCCAGTGCTTGTAGTTCAAATTTGAATTATGCACATTAAATGCCCAGAAACTCAATTAATGTATAAAAAAGGCCAAACAAACCCGGAATAATTCCAAAATTTAGCACAGTACTTCTATTTGGTCTAATCTGGCTGTGTAAAAAAAATTAAGGCGGGAGAAGGCAGTGTACGTATGTCGTTTCGCACACGGAGGTGACATGTTCCCTCTCGGAACCACGAGCCTTCTTTAGGGAAGCTCCGGTTTGCAAGAAGCTTACACCAAAGCTTGTCCCAATTCGGCCAAAAAAATTACCGCAGCATGTTCGTGCCATATCATGACACCATGCCAAGTTTCATGATTTTTAGCCGTGTTTTGGAATTACAGGAATTAAAAAACGAAGTTTCGCATTCTTTCCGGCCGAGCCACGACGCCCAGATGTTTGAATTTCACTCCCATCTCTTGCATGTGACCTAGAAATTCACCCAAGGACACACATGTGATTTTTCAAACAACTTTGGTGCACTGGAGCCAGTGCTTGTAGTTCAAATTTGCATTATGCACATTAAATTCCAAGAAACTCCATTAATGTATAAAAAAGGCCAAACGAACCCAAAATAATTCCAAAATTTAGCACGGTACTTCTATTTGGTCTAATCTAGCTGTGTAAAAAAATTAAGGCGGAAGAAGGCAGTGTACGTATGTCGTTTCGCACACGGAGGCGACATGTTCCCTTTCGGAACCACATGCCTTCTTGAGGGAAGCTCCGGTTTGCAAGAAGCTTACACCAAAGCATGTCCCAATACGGCCAACAAAATTACCGCAACATGTTGGTGCCATGTCATGACACCATGCCAAGTTTCATGATTTTCAGGTGTGTTTTGGAATTACAGGAATTAAAAAACCCAGTTTCTCAATCTTTCTGGCCGAGCCACGACGCCCAGATGTTTGAATTTCACTCCCATCTCTTGCATGTGACCTAGAAATTCACCCAAGGACACACATGTGATTTTTCAAACAGGTTTGGTGCACTGGATCCAGTGCCTATAGTTCAAATTTGAATTATGCACATTAAATGCCCAGAAACTCAATTAATGTATAAAAAAGGCCAAACGAACCCGGAATAATTCCAAAATTTAGCACGGTAGTTCTATTTGGTCGAACCTGGCTGTGTAAAGAAATTGAGGCGGGAGAAGGCAGTGTACGTATGTCGTTTCGCACATGGAGGTGACACGTTCCTTCTCGGAACTACGAGCCTTCTTGAGGGAAGCTCCGGTTTGCAAGAAGCTTACACCAAAGCTTGTCCCAATTCGGTCAAAAAAATACCGCAGCATGTTGGTGCCATGTCATGACACCATGACAAGTTTCATGATTTTCAGGCGTGTTTTGGAATTACAGGAATTAAAAAACCAAGTTTCTCAATCTTTCCGGCTGAGCCACGACGCCCAGATGTTTGAATTTCATTCCCATCTCTTGCATGGGACCTAGAAATTCACCCAAGGACACACATGTGATATTTCAAAAAACTTTAGTGCACTCGAGCCAGTGCTTGTAGTTCAAATTTGCATTATGCACATTAAATGCCCAGAAACTCAATTAATGTATAAAAAAGCCAAACGAACCCGGAATAATTCCAAAATTTAGCACGGTACTTCTATTTGGTCTAATCTAGCTGTGTAAAAAAATTAAGGCGGGAGAAAGGAGTGTACGTATGTTGTTTCGCACACGGAGGTGACATGTTCCCTCTCGGAACCACGAGCCTTCTTGAGGAAAGCTCCGGTTTGCAAGAAGCTTACCAAAGCTTGTCCCTATTCGACCAAAAAATTACCGCTGCATGTTGGTGCCATGTCATGACACCATGCCAAGTTTCATGATTTTTAGGCATGTTTTGGACTTACAGGAATTAAAAAACCAAGTTTCTCAATCTTTCCGGCCGAGCCACGACGCCCAGATGTTTGAATTTCACTCCCATCTCTTGCACGGGACCTAGAAATTCACCCAAGGACACACATGTGATTTTTCAAACAACTTTAGTGCACTAGAGCCAGTGCTTGTAGTTCAAATTTAAATTATGCACGTTAAATGCCTAGAAACTCAATTAATGTATAAAAAGGCCAAACGAACCCGGAATAATTCCAAAATTTAGCACGGTACTTCTATTTGTTCTAATGTGGCTGTGTAAAAAAATTAAGGCAGGAGAAGGTAGTGTACGTATGTCGTTTCGCACACGGAGGTGACACGTTCCCTCTCGAAACCACGAGGCTTCTTTAGGGACGCTCCGGTTTGCAAGAAGCTTGCACCAAAGCTTGGCCCAATTCAGCCAAAAAATTACCGCAGCATGTTGGTGCCATGTCATGACACCATGCCAAGTTTCATGATTTTCAGGCATGTTTTGGACTGACAGGAATTAAAAAACCAAGTTTCTCAATATTTCCAGCCGAGCCACGACGCCCACATGTTTGAATTTCACTCCCATCTCTTGCATGGGACCTAGAAATTCACCCAAGGACACACATGTGATTTTTCAAACAACATTGGTGCACTGGAGCCA
The DNA here is from genome assembly GCF_018294505.1 of Triticum aestivum. NCBI lineage: Eukaryota > Viridiplantae > Streptophyta > Magnoliopsida > Poales > Poaceae > Triticum > Triticum aestivum. The sequence goes on along the minus strand of NC_057802.1, from coordinate 346,045,481 downwards.
GTGCTTGTAGTTCAAATTTGCATTATGCACATTAAATGCCCAGAAACTCAATTAATGTATAAAAAGGCCAAACGAACCCAGAATAATTCCAAAATTCAGCACGGTACTTCCATTTGGTCTAATCTGGCTGTGTAAAAAATTAAGGCGGAAGAAGGCAGTGTACGTATGTCGTTTCGCACACGGAGGTGACATGTTCCCTCTCGGAACCACGAGCCTTCTTTAGGGAAGCTCCGGTTTGCAAGAAGCTTACCCCAAAGCTTGTCCCAATTCGGCCAAAAAAATTACCGCAGCATGTTGGTGCCATGTCCTGACACCATGCCAAGTTTCATGATTTTCAGACGTGTTTTGGAATTACAGGAATTAAAAAACCAAGTTTCTCAATATTTCCGGCCGAGCCACGACGCCCAGATGTTTGAATTTCACTCCCATCTCTTGCATGGGAGCTAGAAATTCACCCAAGGACACCCATGTGAATTTTCAAACAACTTTGGTGCAGTGGAGCACGTGCTTGTAGTTCAAATTTGAATTATGCACATTAAATGCGCAGAAACTCAATTAATGTATAAAAAAGGCCAAGCGAACATGGAATAATTCCAAAATTTAGCACGATACTTCTATTTGGTCTAATCTGCCTGTGTAAAAAAATTAAGGTGGGAGAAAGGAGTGTACGTATGTCATCTCACACACGGAGGTGACACGTTCCCTCTCGGAACCAGGAGCCTTCTTGAGGGAAGCTCTGGTTTGCAGGAAGCCTACACCAAAGCTTGTTCCAATTCGGCCAAAGAATTACCACAGCATGTTGGTGCCATGTCCTGACACCATGCCAAGTTTCCTGATTTTCAAACGTGTTTTGGAATTACAGGAATTAAAAAACCAAGTTTCTCAATCTTTTCGGCCGAGCCATGACGCCCAGATGTTTGAATTTCATTCCCATCTCTTGCATGGGACCTAGAAATTCACCCAAGGACACCCATGTGAATTTTCAAACAACTTTGGTTCACTGGAGCACGTGCTTGTAGTTCAAATTTGAATTATGCACATTAAATGAGCAGAAACTCAATTAATGTATAAAAAAGGCCAAACGAACCCGGAATAATTCCAAAATTCAGCACGGTACTTCTATTTGGTCTAATGTGGCTGTGTAAAAAAATTAAGGCGGAAGAAGGCAGTGTACGTATGTCGTTTCGCACATGGAGGTGACATGTTCCATCTCGGAACCACGAGCCTTCTTGAGGGAAGCTCCGGTTCGCAAGAAGCTTACACCAAAGCTTGTCCCAATTCGGCCAAAGAAGTTACCGTAGCATGTTGGTGCCATATCATGACACCATGCCAAGTTTCATGATTTTCAAGCCTGTACTGGATTTACAGGAATTAAAAAACCAAGTTTTCTCAATCTTTCCGGCCGAGCCACGACGCCCAGATGTTTGAATTTCACTCCCATCTCTTGCATGGGACCTAGAAATTCACCCAAGGACACACATGTGCTTTTTCAAACAACTTTGGAGCACTGGAGCACATGCTTGTAGTTCAAATTTGAATTATGCACATTAAATGCGGAGAAACTCAATTAATGTATAAAAAAGGCCAAACGAAGAGGGAATAATTCCAAAATTTAGCACGATACTTCTATTTGGTCTAATCAGCCTGTGTAAAAAAATTCAGGCGGGAGAAAGGAGTGTACGTATGTCATTTCGCACACGGAGGTGACACGTTCCCTCTCAGAACCAGGAGCCTTCTTGAGGGAAGCTCCGGTTTGCAGGAAGCCTACACCAAAGCTTGTTCCAATTCGGCCAAAGAAATTACCGCAGCATATTGGTGCCATGGCATGACACCATGCCAAGTTTCATGATTTTCAGGCTTTATTTGGATTTAAAGGAATTAAAAAACCAAGTTTTTCAATATTTCCGGCACAGCCACGACGCCCAGATGTTTGAATTTCACTCCCATTTCTTGCATGGGACCTAGAAATTCACCCGAGGATACACATATGATTTTTCAAACAACTTTGGTCTACTGGACCATGTGCTTGTAGTTCAAATTTTAATTATGTACATTAAATGCCCAGAAACTCGTTTTATGTATAAAAAGGCCAAACGAACACGGAATAATTCCAAAATTTTGCATGATACTTCTATTTGGTCTAATCTGCCACTGTACAAAAATTAAGGCGGGAGAAGGCAGTGTACGTATGTTGTTTCGCACACGGAGGTGACACGTTCCCTCTCGGAACCAGGAGCCTTCTTGTGGGAAGCTCCGATTTGCAAGAAGCTGACACCAAAGCTTGTCCCAATTCGGCCAAAAAAATATTGCAGCATGTACGTGCCATATCATGACACCATGCCAAGTTTCATGATTTTTAGCCGTGTTTTGGATTTACAGGAGTTACAAAACCAAGTTTCTCAATCATTCCGGCCGAGCCACGACACCTAGATGTTTGAATTTTATTCCCATTTCTTGCATGGGACCTATAAATTCACCCAAAGACAGAGATGTGATTTTTCAACAAACTTTGGTGCATTGGAGCATGTGCTTGTAGTTCAAATTTGAATTATGTGCACTAAATGCCCAGAAACTCAATTAATGCATAAAAATGCCAAACGAACCCGGAATAATTCCAAATTTAAACACAACACCCATGTACTAGTTGCATGTTCACTGTACGTAAATGTTCTAGCAATTCAAACACCATCCTTTCCCTCCGTAACACCATTTTGTCTTTCAAAACATAATGAAAAAATTAGGTATACCACAAACAGTTTACTAGAAAGAATCATGTGGGATGCGATATAAAATATCTTGGTGCACCGTCTTGTCTGGCTTACGCAGGAAGCTTCATCGTCTACAGTCCACCGCCCCCGATTGAACCAAACTTGCGCGCCAGTTTCTCGCGGCATCGAGCGAATTTTTTTTGCCACCGTGGAAATATCTATCTCCCCGCCCCTCCCTCCTACCAAAAGCCACATTTCCACTGTTCCTCCTTGCTTTCCAAGTTCAAACCTTTACTGCGCTTACTGGCAGCTCAGCCTCCTCGCCGGTGACCCTTCTCTTGCAACGCCGCCTCCTCGCCAGCGACCCTTCTTCTTGCAGCGCCGCCTCCTCGCCGGCGACACTTCTTCTTGCTGCGCGGCCTCCTCACCGCCGACCCTTCTTCTTGCTGCGCGGCCTCATCGATATGGTCAGGTAATCCACACCCCACCCACACCATCCTCCTCCTTTCCCGTCCCACATGCCCCGACTGACGGAGCGACACCTTCCACCGAAATCACTGCCCCCCTCCTCCAATTAAGCGCCGCCCACATCCATTTTACACGCAGTATAACGTGGAGCTGAGTTGCATGCGGCCGCATGCGCGAACGAAGTCGCTATGGCTGCCATGCGTGTCGACCGCCAGATCTTAGAGGAGCACCTCGTCTTCGAGGCCACCGTCGACACCGCACGCGGTTGTCTACATTAAAATACAGTTCATGGTGTTTTCTCGAGGCCACCGCCAGTGCCTTCTAGTGATTTGTCCTCTGTAATGTTAATATGCAATCTGATGTTCAGTTAACAGTTTGGTCCTCTGAAATGTAATGTTCAGTTAACACTTTGGTCCAACAATTGCTACATTTCGTAGTACTGTTCTCAAGCATTCTTTGTTTTGTTAATTGTCTTATCTTCTAGTACATGTTTCTATTCTGCAATGTCGTGCTCAGTTAACTATTTTGGTTCATTTGGTCTGCTGTCCATTTAACTGTTTGGTTCAGTTCTGCAATTTGATTTTCATTTGCTGTGGGTACAATTTTCTATTGTTATGCATGTGACACCAATCAAATTTGGCTGTACTCAATACATATTCTACTGATAGTATGGCAACTCTCAGTTAACCTGATCAAGATCTTCTTTATGTGTGTTGCAGGGAAACAATGGGAGACACTGCGGTTTACCATCGAGGTTTGGTCAAGCAGGGTCGTATTGCTAATAGCACATTATTGTGCAGTTGCAGGAATCATTCTAATATTTAGGTTTCTTACAATTTGGTCTTGCAAATGTAGGTGCTGCTATCAGAGGCTTAGACCCACTGTTCGACCCATTTTGCACATGGGAAGATATCCATGAATATCAATCAAGTCAAGAAACTCCGAAAGATTGTTAGGATGAAGAAACTTGAGACGAATAACAGCAAGATCTTTGTTGCACAATGAAGAAGACATCAGTCAACTATAGGATGGTACCAACTCTTTTACCTTGTTTTTACCCCTTGCACCATATCAAAATTTACAACAGCGATTTATGCATAGCTTTGTTTTCAATACTTTTCAAAGCAGTTCACCGATGATTACCTCTCAAACCACCTGCATGGTCAAGAGGCGAGGAAGGTATTCATTCAACACCCACGGTACAATATTGAAGTCTTGCTGAAGAGGACGAAGGTTGGGCGGGCAATTATACATAGCCACTGGCCTAAAGTTGCAAGGACATTCAACATCACTGAAGGCTCAATATTTGCCTTCCGCTTCTGCAATTTCCCAAATGAGATTCATCTGTCTATTTACCAGGTATGATGCTACTTTCCAAAGTTTTTTTTATGCTGCATGTGAAACTAGGTGCTGTTGTGTAATGGCGTAACTGTGTGCGGAAGCTATCTGATGTAATTCGATTATGAAATCCTGGTTGCTTTCATACGGATATGAAATATCTGGCATGTTTTATAAGAAATATCAGTTTGATTAGTACATGGATTATCAATAATAGGCTAATTACCCTGCTTATTGGGGTTTTCTATTGCAAACGGTTACTCAGACAGCACCGTGGGCGATGAACTCAAGGAACACACACGGTTTCTAGAAAGTAGGTGTGTTCGATCAACTAACAATCACACACGGCTTCCGACAGCGAACTGTTTGCGTTAGGCCACCTTGCACAAACATTTCCACATAAAAGAACTGTATGTGATATACATACCTATGGAAATGTTTTTCTAGGATTCACCGTGTGGGACGTACATACCTACGGAAATGATTTTCTGGGCACTCGTACGCCTCAGTCCTGAACAAACGGTTTTTAACCCCATTCTGTGACGGCATTTGGAACCGTCGCCAAGTGAGTGTGTGCGATAGGGTGTCCTTCCCACACCACCCAGAAATCGTCGGGGATAGGCCCTCCTGGGACCCAGGCTGGGGCCGTGTGCGATCAGGCGAGGCATCGAAACCCAATCATTTCCGTAGGTATGTACATCCCACACGGTAATCCGAGAAAATCATTTCCGTAGGTATGTACATCCCACACGGTAATCCGAGAAAATCATTTCCGTAGGTATGTACATCCCGCACGGTGAATCCCAGAAAAACATTTCCGTTCGTATGTATATCACACACAGTCAATCCAAGGAATATGTTTCCGGTCTTATGTACATCCCACACAGTGAATCTAGGGAAAATGTTTCCGTTCCGTCGTACATCCCACATAGTTTTATGTGTAGGCTCATGTGTGAAAGGTGTAACTATCACACACGGTCTTCCTTGGCTAACTGTTTGCTTTTATCAACTATATCACACACGATTTGATAAAGAAAACTGTGTGGCATTGGGCTATCCATCGCAAGCGCTTTTACTGCTAGAACCGTTTGCAAAGGTCCATGACACATTTAGCAGGTTTATTAGTTACAATTAATAATTCCAGTATTACGCAAATTCACATTTCATATCGAATAACTGTTTGCCAATTTCATATCAGGCACATAAATATATTATAACATCACAGTACCGTAGCTAAGTGAAAACAGCACAGTACAACATATAGCTAGTTCAACTTCATAAGAACAATATATTCATTTCCCTAATCAAGATCATTCAGTAAGAACCCGTTTTGCACGGGCCAATTGGAAAAGTGCCTCCTCCTGCGCCAGCACCATCTTAGCAAACTCTGATTTTTAAAAATCTGAGCTCATTCTCCACCTTCAACTTTTTGTCCTGCATCTTGAAATATGCTTCAATGTTGACAAGACTTTCTCTAAGCCTATGTGTGTTCTCTTCCTCATACATGCTCCGGAGCTTCGTTAGCCACATCTTCAAAGACTGTGGCCACTCTTGATCAACCCACTTCAAGTAAGAACACTTCCGTTCATCCTATAATATTTAAAACTAGATCAGTAACACTTGTAGGGGAAATGGGTTTATAGCAACATAGAAAATCGCCAATGCTTATTTTGACATATCTTCTCAAAAAGATCAATGTGCAAATGAAATAAATGGTACTGAGACACAACCAAATTCTGGAACATCAGAAGCTATAATTAACTACAACGACGCTACAAGTTCTTACTCATGTACAATAAATAACAAATTGAACTTTTTATGAGGAAGGTAAATATAACTACAACAGCATAGCAACAGTGTTTGGATGACAACAAATTGATACTAACAGGTGTGTACATGCACAAATTTAGTAACATAGAACTAATAGCACTAAGGCCGTCCATTATGTATGCCAAAATTGGGGTAAAGACAACTGTTTCCACATCTCGCACCAGTGCCCTGCACTGGCGAGCTGATGCAGCGGAAAAAAAATCAGGGACCCGGACTCCGGAGCACGTAGTTGCTCTGATGCCTAGTTCCTTCGTGCCATAAAGATTTAGTATTTTACTGCTTGGCTGCTCAGATGTGTGGACCAAAGTTGGTTGCACAAACTACTGAAGCGGTGCCAAATAATTTTCTAATGGCACCGCTGATGAGATGGCAACAATTTAAGATACTAGGTACAAACTGTGACCCTGTCTTAGGATGCGTTTGGTTGAAGGTGTGGTATGAATGGGTTGGGACCGTGACAGTGTCTGAATCACATCTAACAAATGATTTGTAACAGTGAAAGAGGGTCTAACCTTCTCTGCACATGCCAGAAACTTCCTCCCACAGTCCACAGAATCAAACGCAACTAGCTTCACGCATGGAGATTGATGGTGACAACGAGCAGATAGATCTTCAGCCACCCCGCTCCTTCGTTGCCACTGATGGTCTTAGGGAGCTACAAGAGGAAGAAACGACTCAAATCGACCTCCGGGTAAAAATCCTTCATTCCAAGTCATAGCCTGAGAGAGAGAACAGAGGCATACCCAGGTGGTGAAGGAGTAGTCGTCGGAGGAGGAACCGCTGGATATGTCTTTGAAGAAGACCATGACGACCCCGGCGGTAGGATGCGAGACGGCGAGAGCGAGGAAGCGGCTATAGCTTAGCAAGGAAGGAAGGAAGGAAGGAGGAAACAGGGGAAATGTGACTTATGGTCGAGGAGAAAAGGGGGTAGGGAAGGGGGGAAGGGAGGCGGGGGTAGATATTTTGCCGGTAGGCGAAAACTTTGGAAATGTGGAGGGAAACTTTGCGTGCGGTGCCACCGGACCATTCACTTTGAACGATTGTGTGCATCGCAAATGATTCTTCTGCTTTACGTGCATGGGATGAGTTTGGTAATTCAAATTTTGGTCTCAAGGCATGGGCATATTCACTTTGAACGCGCGCGGTGCCACCGGACCATTCACTCTGAACGATTGTGTGCATCGCAAACGATTCTTCTGCTTTACGTGCATGGGATGAGTTTGATAATTCAAATTTTGGTGGAAATTTCCCCGGGTACGTCATTGCATAATTTAACATCGCTTGCTAATTTGGGCACACAAAAGAGCGTACAACAGACAGACCACACCTACTGAATCGAGCAATTTCAGTAATCACACAGAGCCAGTTGACCTAAACATTGCGCTAACAAAAGACCAGCATTAAAACAAAGCCTAAGTACGCATAATTAAAAATCCGTCGCCGCGCAGGCCTATGCATCGCCGGTGTGAGATGAGACGTCGATGACTTGTCCTGGCGACATACCGCCATTGGTGGACTCCGCGTCCCCCCTGCTGAAGTCGACCGCGTCCTCGTCCTCGGCGCCGCCCTGAAGATTGTAGTACTCATAGTAGTGGCTGCGCCAGATCTCGCGTTGGTACTACACCGCCGATTCCTCGACGGACAGACTCTTCTCTACGTCGACCTCGGCCACGTGCAACTCCTCCTCCTGGCGCTCCTCAATCTCCGCCGCCTCCCGCATCTCCAGCTCCCGCTCGACGACCTCATGAGGAAGCAGGTGCTCCATGGCCACGGCCGCCTTTTCAGACGTGGGTTGCATGTTGGAGTCCGAGGTGGCCTGGAATATCTTGGTGTGTGCATCCTCGATCTTGGCATGGATGGACTCGACCCGGGCCAGGGCGACATCAGCGCCACGGACGGCAGCTCGAGCGCTCTCGGCGTTTGCAGCCGCCGTCGCAGCAGCAGCTGCAGCCGTCTCAGCTGCTGCAGCTGCCCTGTCGGCTGCCGCAGACGCCCTCTCGGCGGAAGCAGCCGCGCTCAATGCGGCAGCACTCTCGGAGTAGGCGACCGCGGTCTCGGCGCACGCAGCGGCGCACGGGGGGGACACGGTCATCGTACGGGCCTTCACGAAGCGTTTCCACGGCGTCATCTTTGCAAGAAGGGGGTGTGGGAATGGGGATCGGGATTCGTGGATTCGGGGGTTGCCGGCACTAGAGCGGACGAGCCAGCGAAGCTTAAGGAGGGAGACTTAAATTGACCCAGATATTTTCATCGCAAACGGTTCCTAGAAAACAACTGTGTGTGATGTTGCAGATATTTTTTATTAGCTGTGAAAGACGAATTTGGAATAAAGTGCCAACGGATGGTGTTTTAAATGAACAAGAATTTTTTCAGTACTTATACAACTGTCATGTCAAATTTTGGAAACTTTCAGGGGTCATTTGACCTTCTAAGACATTTAAGTGATTTTCTAGCCATTTAATGACCGTAATTGAAATTTGAACTACATGTACATGCAACAGCTAACCATAACGGTTTGAAAACTCATATTTCGTGTACTTGTGTGCGATTTAATTCCATGTGCAGTAAATTGGAAGGAATTTTCAAACATATTGGTATAACGGCTATGACATAATTAAGCATGGAGTGACATGGCATTTTAATTCCAAAAAATTAAAAAAAAATCAGAAACACATGAAACCTTGGTTGATGTAATGTCATGCCACCAAGATGATGTGGTAAAAAAATTGGCATGCTTGACAAAAGTTTAAACACACACCCCTCACAAACCGGAGCAACTCACTAGAAGGCTCGTGGTTCCGAGAGGGAACAATGCATGTTCGATGATGAACGGGAGATAGCTTCCTCTTACGGCCTTCAAATTTTTTTCTACGTCTAATGTGCACTACTACAACTGTAATGTGAAATTTTTGAAATTTCTAGGGGTCATTTGACCTTTTAAAGACATTTAAGTGATTTTCTAGCCATTTAATGACCGTAATTCAAATTTGAACTACATCTACATGCAACGCCTAACCAAAACGATTTGAAAAATCATATTTGTGTACTTGTGTGCGAGTTAATTCCATGTGCAGTAAACTAGAAAGAATTTTCAAACATATTTGTATCACGACATGGACACATATGCATGAATACGTATGCATGGAGTGGCATGCCATTTTAATTCCAAAAAAACAGAAACACATGAAACCTTGGTTGATGTAATGTCATGCCACCAAGATGATGTGGTAAAGAAATTGGCATGTTTGACGGAAGTTTGGACACACACCCCTCACAAACCGGAGCAACTCGTTAGAAGGTTCGTGGTTCCGAGAGGGAACAATGCATGCTTGATGACGAACGGTAGATAGCTTCCTCTTGCGGCCTTCAATTTTTTTCTACGTCTAACGTGCACTACTACAACTGTAATGTGAAATTTTGGAAAACTCTAGGGGTCATTTGACCTTTTAAAGACATTTAAGTGATTTTCTAACCATTTAATGACCGTAATTCAAATTTGAACTACATCTACATGCAACGCCTAACCAAAATGGTTTGAAAAATCATATCTGTGTACTTGTGTGCGAGTTAATTCCATGTGCAGTAAATTAGAAGGAATTTTCAAACGTATTGGTCTCACGACATGGACACATGCATACGTATGCATGGAGTGACATGGCATTTTAATTAAAAAAATAGAAAAATGATCAGAAACACATGAAACCTTGGATGATGTAATGTCATGCCACCAAGATGATGTGGTAAAGAAATTGGCATGTTTGACGAACGTTTGGACACACACCCCTCACAAACCGGAGAAACTCGCTAGAAGGTTCGTGGTTCCGAGAGGGAACAATGCACGTTTGATGACGAACGTGAGGTAGCTTCCTCTTATGGCCTTCAAATTGTTTCCTATGTTTAACATGCACTAATACAACTGTCATGTGAAAATTTGGTAAATTTCAGGGGTCATTTGATGCACTAGCTTGCTCTGCGGCGCGCCATCGATCATGTTGTGCGGTGAGCTGCAGCCTGTCGGCGCTAACATGCCTATCTTGATCCGTGGCGCTCAAGCGCCATGCACCAAAGGTCTACTCAACCCTGGCGATGACGCGCATCACGGCGTCGTCCATCGCGTTGCCGGGGAGCGCCTCGGCCTCGACGGGCCGTGGCGCCTACTCGTTTGCCTTGTAGACGAGGTTGATGGCAGTGGCGGCACGTTGGTGGGTTGGCATGCTTGGAAAAGGTGGATGTGCTACAGGCTGCGCTTGTCGCCTCTGTGCGTCTCGCGCCGGCTATGCGCAATAGAGCAGGGTGGCAGGAAACAGGTGAGGAAATGGTGGGAAACGGTGGCGTGTTCATAAAACGCCATCAATTAATGGAAACTTAGCATAGAAGGAACATCGAGCTAGCACAAGAAGTAGATGATGATCAGATGAACACGGACCACACTAGGGAACCCGCCGGCGATGAATTCATCAATCCCAAATGGTTGAATACTAGCAAGCGTTTGCCCACAACACACACGGCCTATTCCATCACAAACAGGTCAGATGGATGAACTGTATGCCACGTATCGCACATTGTCAAAAAGTAATGCGGTAGACCTTCTTTAACATGTGTTAAAAAAGAAAAAACAAGGACCTCGAGGTTAAATTAGCAGAGGGAACAACTAATTTCCCATCCAGTCACCCATCTGATGGCTGCTCCAGCCTGAGCACACTTAACTTGATAGTTTTCTTACATGAGCTACTGGTGGAACAGCTAGTCCTTGCTGGTAGCAATGCCTCTTCGCATCCTTATGGCGTATCTAGATGACCGCCCATCCCACAATGGCCAATAGATGTTCTGTAGACAGAGCATATCACATACGTCATATTAGAAGCAACCGTCTGTGTTATTATCGGTCTTCACAAACATTTATGATTACAGACCTGTTTGACGCGTATCACACACATCTTGTTATATTTAACCGTTTCTATTCTCTTGCCTAATCACAAACAGTTCATCCGAGTAAACCGTATGTTGTACATCGCACACACCTTGATTGGTCTGACCGTTTCTTTGGTGTTGCCTAATCACAAACAGTTCATCCGAGTGAACCGTATGATGTACATCTCACACACCTTCATCTGGTTGCCCATTTATTTTGTTCCTCCTCATCACAAACGGTTGATTGAATTGAACCGTATGCCCTGCATCGCACACGCAACTAAAATCTGAGGCGTGTTTGATGCATCCTCCATCGCAAACATTTTGCACCTTTTTTGACGTTTTTTTACACCACCGTTTGCGATTATGGCATCACACACAGTTTCGTCGAAGGGTCTCTGCTCGTAGTGTCACGTTAGCAGCATCCAACAGTAGTGGGGATTCATCGTGTGGGATGTACATACCTACGGAAATGATTTTCTGGGATTCACCGTGTGGGATGTACATACCTACGTAAATGATTTTCTCGGATTACCGTGTGGGATGTACATACCTACGGAAATGATTGGGTTTTGATGCCTCGCCCGATCGCACACGGCCCCAGCCTGGGTCCCAGGAGGGCCTATACCCGACGATTTCTGGGTCGTGTGGGAAGGGCACCCTATCGCGCACACTCACTTGGCGACGGTTCCAAATGCCGTCGCGGAAAGGGGTTAAAAACCATTTGTTTAGCACGTCGCTATACCAGTGCAGGGAATTTGTGTGCGTACGATGAGTGCACCCAAGATATTTAGCTCGGACCAGAAAATCATACATAGTGTGCGAGAGAGACCTATACATGGAGTATATATGCATGCAAACTAGAAAGACCCCCCCACACACACACAAAGAGAGAGAGATAGAGAGAGAGGGAGAGGGACCAACAAGGTTTGTGTGTTGGATGCGTGCGACATAATTGAAGATTGTCGACGAGAGAGAGAGAGAGAGCAGGAGTCCGGGAGAGGGGGAGGTCGCATTTTATGCATCAAAGACTGATATAAACCATGTTTTGATATAAACTTGCATTCAAATATTTAAATTGGAGATCATGTTGTCTGCAATCCACACATGAACGGAGATATGCGTATCAAACAAGTTCATTAATTTGACTTTCAACATGTTCATGGTGTACTATAATATTGTACAACATGCTACTTGATTGAGGTGTTCAATTTTGGATAGTTCACTATTTTGACCTGGTGAACGAGCTATTTCATTGAATCAAGATATTTCATTTTGTGTTTGATTCCCGTTTTTGGGTGGGTAAACTATTTGTCATATAGTAAATCGTTAGCAACGAGCATGTAAAAAACACATTACTCCCGAGCATCATCTCTCCATCTAAAAAAGAAGTGGCAAGCTAATATTTCAAAATTTGATTCGAATCAACTTGATAAGGTAGACGTGGAGCTCGCGCTGACTATTTCAAAACATGCCCTCCTCGCCTGAAATAGCTCGCGCCCACTATTTCAAAACACGCCCTCCTCGCCTGAAATCACTCGCGCCCACTATTTGGGAGAAGCAAAGTTACTCTACTATCCCCGACCCTCAGTACACGGACCCAAGCCGAGAAGCCTAAAGGCAGGGTAGAACTGTAACTCCCCCACACATTTCAGACAAATGCGTCTGTAAGACATGGTTCCTCCTCCCAATTCCCCATTCATACATCGTGGGCGCCAAATCACCTTCTCCACAGAAGCTCCCTTCTCCCCAGGCGCGAAACCTTGGCCCCTCCTCCATGGCGCCCCCACCTCACCAAATTCACTGCCGCCCTCCTCCCTAATGCCGAAGACGCTGTCCATTTGCCCTCGTGCACTGGGCCATGTGCCTCTTACTCCGTGCTGCCAGAGCTTCCTCGACGACAACCGCGTGAACTGTACCGGAGCCGATTCACCCCCGCCGTTCTTCACGGCACCGGAGCAGCTCCAACTTCGGATCCGTCCAGAGCCCCGGCACTGCTTCCCCGTAGCCGTCGACCGTCGCGACATCTCTGCTTTCCTGCCACCGGTAGCCACTGCAACTGCGCTGGCCTCTCCAACTCGGCAGCTGGAGCTGCCTACTCCACCGGGCGCCAGATAGGTCGCACCCTCATCTCAGATCACTTTATTTAGGCGTCCGTTGTCTGAATTTTTATTCTGGGCTCATCAATTCCCAATGGGAAGCAGCATCCCTCGAGGCGGCAGAGCTCCTAGGCTGCCGGTTGGCTGGTGTCTAACGTAATGGTGCGGGGGCGAAAGTTCGCCATGGAAGCAGAGTTTAGATGTCTATCTTAGAGTTGCGTGGGTTGAAGGTACTGCCGCCGCCGGATCTGGATGACGGCGAGTCTTTGTGGATTGGCCGGGGCGGCGCAACCACGGCAGTGCGGTTGGGCGAGGAGCGGGGTTTTGGTCAGAGCTCTCACGGACATCGACGGCGGAGGCAGGCTGCTCTGCCGGTGGTTGCTGGCTCTTCGGGGAAGATTTCGAACAGTGTCAGTCGGGAGGCACAAGACGGCCATCAAGGACAATACCAAAATAAAATAAAATCATGTGACCCCAATTTAGTCTTCAGTCAACAGACGTGTGACCACTCTCGTACCTTGTTGTTGATCTCTTAGGGTATTTCTTCAGATCAGAGAGATGTGTCGTTCTTAACATTATGCATTTTCTGCATCTTCAGTCACACCGTCTTCCGACTCACCGCAGCTGCTCCAACAAGGGAGGCATACACCAGAAGGGAGCTATAGTCCCCACTCAACAGTTCCCTGCATCGAATGCGCGTGCCCGACATGGACAGCCACAACAAATGCAGGGCCATCAACAAGTCAGCACATGATGCTCACTCCTATGGATGGGGGCCAGATAGGTTGTACCCTCATCTTACTTGTGTGCATCATTTATGGCTTTGTTATTCATCTAAGCATGGAAAATAGATTATCACATTGCACTATATATTCATGTTGATCTCTTATGGTTCTTGTTCAGGAGTTAAAGTTGTTCCATAGTTCAGCTAAGAGACTTGTTCTTTAGGTAACGATATTCCATAGTTATCATCCATCAGCCAATGCTATCCCACAGGCTGGTGATTATAGTATTATACCACTTCTAGTATTACCTATGTTGTTCTTTAATACTTTTGTGTGCCATCTAGTTAATCTTGAGTACAAACGATACATATTATGTAGCTTTCATCTGTGTTCTCCCTTTAGTTTATACATTGAAGTGTTGTTCTAGTGGTCTCTTGCAATGCCATCTTAGTTTCCCAATCATACACGCATATGTTGCCTTAGTGTTTTTTGTATGTATTCGGCTAGCATACAGTTTTACATTCAAGTACTGTTTTTTACACTGTTGTCCTGTCGTATCCCTAGCTCTTACATCATATTCCCTCCGTTCAGATTACATGTCGCAGAAATGGATAAAAATGGATGTATCTAGGACTGAAATACGCCTAGACCCATCCATTTTTTTCTGGATGGTGGGAATACATGTCAATATGTCATGCCTTTCTATTCTTCAGTACCTATTCCATCTCTGTTGTAGCATGTTTTATAATTGAAGCACCATTCTTCTATATAAGGCATGCAAGGGGAAGACGGCTATGTTAAAATCTGAAGGGTTACAAACTAGGTCTTTGCAAAAGATTCAAATGCCAGGAGATAATAAACCAACTCCAGTTATCATAGATACTGCTCCAGCACAGAGAAACCCAACTCCCACTGATAATAAGCAGATTCCAGTGGCCAAAGAACTAGTCCACTCTAGTCCAGCAAAAATATGTCAACTCCATTCTAAGAAGCATGTGCGTATCCTCGCATCATGAAATTTTATAGCATTCTAATCATATTTTCTACATGTTTCTTACCCATCTCTCTTTTAGAAAATAAGGTTAAACGATAGAAGACTTCCTCCATTGGGATCGTATTCGAGGAAAGTATCTTGCGGGAATTCTCTGTACTCCAATGCTGATGTAAGTACCTGTTGTATATCACTATATTTTTACATCAGCATGTATTTTGTTAATCGGCGTGAATCCAAGCTTTATCTGATCTAAATTTAGTTGTAGAAAATGTTAAAGGCGACAATGTTGTTTTTGTAAGGAAAATTGCTTGGTAGTTTTGCATACTGAGCTGCATGAGTGTACTATCTCATATCATGCACATTACAGAATTATAGTGCTGCTCTGGTTGCCCATTCATTCATTGTGTCAATGTTGCTTTCGTATTACCTTACCTGGCTGATGATAGCTGTGCCATATTGTGTTAATTTGGTGTAGGCTAGTGTGGTCTCCTTGCCCAAACGTTCATTGTGTTAACGTTGCTTCCTATTATCTGACTTGGCCAATGATAGCAATGCTAGTGTGTTAATTTGGTGCAGGCTGCTGAAGATAAGAAGACAATCTCTGAAAACAGCAAGGCAACCCCATTGTTTCTTTCCAATAAATCTAGGCCAGGTAATATGGCAATAACTTTTGATTAATCTGTTTGGTTCCCCTCCTAATTTATGTTCTGATGCAGTGGTCGAGACACTCTCCACTATCAATAATACAAACCTGCCAAAATCGCTATCTGAATCTGTTCAGTTTCCTCTGTCCCGAATGCAACGAAAAAATGTATGTTTGTGAACCAATTAATGGCTGAAGCAATGATGGAAATGGTGGAGGAATCAGAGGTGCACATTCGTGTGCAACAACAACTGATCAATGTTTTTAGAGACAATGTAGCAAAGCAGCAAGAACTTGCCCACATGCTTATGGGCGTCATCCGCGCTGAGGTTGCAGATTCTTACGTTGTAGATCGTTAGGTTCTGTTCATTTATTTACACTGGCATCAATCTTTGATTGCCGAGTGGATGTAATTTCCTGTAATATATGATAGATGTGCAATGTTTTTTCCCTCTATGCCGTACCTTTGCTTGATAGGTTTTTGTCCTGTGCATAATTGCTCGTCGTAATGGGCTCAAATTATCTAATTGGGCCTAAAGACATGTACGAACGTTAGTGGGCCCATTAAGTTAACGGGCCGTTACCAGGCCGAAAGTTAATGGTCGGCGCTATTACCTCCCGGGTCATTAACAGGCCGGCATAGAAGCGGGCAACAGGTGGGCCCATTTTATTTCACGGGCCATTAACATACCAATACTAAGGTCGGGCTACATATGGCCCAACTATACTGTGGGCCTTTAGCAGGCCGAAAGACACAGCGGGCTCGTACTGGACCATGAAGAGCATGGGCCGCTAAGAGGCCGGATGTCAGGTCGTACTGTAAATGGGCCAACTATGTTATGGGCCTTTAGCAGGACGAAAGAGAAACTGGGCTGGTATTGGACCACGAAGAGCATGGGTCGTTAAAATGCCAAAATTCAAGTCTGACTGGAAATGGCCGAACTCATTTATGGGCCGTCAACAGGCTAAAAGAAACACCGGGCCAGAAATTGGCCCAACACTTAAATGGGTCGCTAAAAGGCCGAAAGATGTACATCCTAAAAATTGGCCCATCCCTTGGATGGGCCGTTAACAGGCCGAACCCACACCGGGCCGATATTGAGCCCAAATATATAGCGGGCTATTAACGGGCTCGAACTGACGATGGGCTGCAATCGTGTCAAATCGTTAACGGGCCGAACTGGCACATCTCGTATGGGCCGTGGGCTTAAATGGACCTGACACAAGTAGGCCTTATAGGGGCCGGCCTGCTAATTTTTACTGGGCCGGCCTTTTTCACCGGAATGGGCCCCTGTTGGGCCATGCCACATGTCGACCTATCATAGGCGCCTTCTGTCCAATGAGTGGATGACATATGTCCCAATGGTGAGCCAACACGTGTTTCCTCCGGCCAATGAGAATTTTACACGTGGAAAATCCCCGGCCCGGGCTGTTAACGGGTTATGGGATCCAAACCAGAACCCGATAGCTTAACGGCGACCCGTTACGGTGGATGCCACGTGTCGGTCACCCTTGACGAAAGCACTTTTGTGACGCGCGATTTATCGTCATAGAAGTGGACACTTCCATGATGATAATTCTGGTAATGTCATGGAACACTTCTATGACAGCACATGTATGACTATCTTGATTATGTCATAAAATCATCATGGATGTACATGCATGAAGGAAAACGTGACCTACTGTGACAAACACGTATCATCACAGAAGTGTATTTTTTTGTAGTGCTAGGAGAGCTAGGTCTAACAGGTGTTTCAAGATTTTCAGTTTCAAGTACTTCATCAGTTTCAATAATTTCATCAATTTCAGCATTCTCAATATCTTTAGCTCTGGAAAGTTGTTCATCAAGAAATTCACATAGTGGCACATTATCATCACGCAAGGTACTAGCATCATCATGAGTATCATTCTTAGTAGAAGTGGCATCATCAATAACTTGCGACATATCAGGATTAATAGCATGTGGTGGTGTTGCAAGTCTACTCAAAATAGAAGGTGAATCAAGTGCAGAGCTAGATGGCAGTTCCTTACCTCCCCTCATTTTAGAGGGAAAAATCTTAGTCTTGGTATCCTTCAGATTCTTCATAATGATAAATAGATAATAATCCCAAGTGACTCAACAAATATAGCTATGCTCCCGGGCAACGGCGCTAGAAAAAGGTCTTAATAACCCATAAGTATAGGGGACCGCAACAGTTTTCGAGGGTAGTGTATTCAACCCAAATTTATATATTCAACACAAGGGGAGCCAAAGAATATTTGCAAGTATTAGCAGTTGAGTTCTCAATTCAACCACACCTGGAGATTAAATATATGTAGCAAAGTGAACAGTAGCACAGTAATATGATAGTTTTGATAGCAGTGGTAACAGTAATAGTAACGACAATAGTGATAGCAATGATTTTGTAGCAAGTGTAACGGTAACAACGGTAGTAGTAACTTAGCAAGAACAATATGTGGAAAATTCATAGGCATTGGATTGGTGGATTCATTGGATGATATTCATCATATAACAGTCATAACCTAGGGCGATACAAAACTAGCTTCAGTTCATAAATATAATGTAGGCATGTATTACGTAAATAGTCATACATGCTTATGGAAAAGAACTTGCATGACATCTTTTGTCCTACCCTCCCGTGGAAGTGGGGGCCATAAGGAAACTAAGGGATATTAAGGCCTCCTATTAATAGAGAACCGGAACAAAGCATTAACACATAGTGAATACATGAACTCCTCAAACTACGGTCATCACCGGAAGTATCCCAATTACTGTCACCCTGAGGTTTACGGGTCATAACATGTAATAGGTGAATATGACTTGCAAGATCGGATTTAGAACATGGATATAATGGTGAAAGCATAGACGGTTCAAATCTGAAATCATGGCACCCGGGCCCTAAGTGACAAGCATTAAGCATGGCAAAGTCATAACAACATCAATCTCAGAACATAGTGGACACTAGGGATCAAGCCCTAACAAAACTAACTCGATTACATGATGAATCTCATCCAATTCCTCACCGACCAGCGAGCCTACGAAGGAATTAGTCACTCCCAGTGGGGAGCATCACAAAATTGGTGACAAAGGAGGGTTGATGATGACCAAGACCAAAGATTCCCCTCTCCAGAGCCCCGAATGGGCTCTAGATCTGGTCTCCCGATGAAGATCAGGAGGTGGCGGCGGCTCCATATCGTGAAACATGATGAAACTTCCTCTCCTATTTTTTCTTCGAAAATAGGATTTTATAGCATCGGAATTAGGGTCTACGGGGCCACGAGGTGGGCACAATCCACCAGGGCGCGCCAGAGGGGGGCGCCCTAGTGTCTTGTGCCCAGCCAGGGGCCCCCCTCCAGTGGTTCTTGGCTCTAGTATTTTTATTTTATTGTAAAACAATTCTCCAAAAAGTTTTGTTCCATTCTGAGATCTTTCATTTCTGCACAAAAACAACATCATGGTAGTTCTGCTGAAAACAGCGCCAGTCCGGGTAAGTTCCATTCAAATCATGCAAATTAGAGTCCAAAACAAGAGCAAAAGCGTTAGCAAAAGTAGATACGACAGAGACATATCAATCACCTTTGCAATCTCTCATAAAACTAACCACTTGATGGAGAAGATTAGGCTTGGAGTTGGATGCAGCGGATAGCAAAATCAATCTCCCTTTGTGCTATCACACTGAAATGTAGATACATTGCTCGTGTGACATTTTAGTAGAACTACACAAGACACTCTTAAGAAAAAAGTGATTTGTGCAGTTCGCCAAAAGGTCGCAATAGCAACGAGGTGAAACGGATAGCCCTGTTTGCCAAAAAGAGGTAAAAAGGAAACAATTATTGGCCAATAACAATTGATGACACATATGATGACCAACAAGAATCATATTCCTTGTCCTAAGGGAAGATAGCAGCACGGTTGTTTATCTAAAACGGTGTGAGGACGAGATTGCAATATGGAAAGTACGGGGACGAGCAATGTTTTGGGCAAAGAACTAGGGAAGATACACATGCAGTATTTTCCACATGTAGTGACGTGGGAAGATGGGATGTGGAGCAAGGCCGGAGGGGAGGAAGCTGTACCTAGGGGTCGTCCGGATGTAACTAGGAGGGCGGCAGCGGGCGGGATCTTCCCATAATGCGGCAGCAAGCAAGTGGCGAAGGCGCTACCGTGCTAGAGCTTGGTCAGAGAGAATGGTGGGTACCGCAGATCGGGACGTGCTGCCTCCATGCCGTCGAATGGAGAAACGATGCACGTCCTCCCTTTCGGCCGGCGGATGCGATGCGGCCTGATCAGTGACCAACGGTGAGAGAGAGAGAGGCCACCGCCGCCTTGTGTGTGATATTGTGAAGAGAGACAAACTCCAACAAGGCAGGCTCCATTGTATATAGTGGAGCAAATTCTTTTTTCTCGATAACTATCATTTTATATTCTGTACGTGCCATTGAGGAATATAACTTTATTTAAAACTAACGCGTCAAGTCGAACTTTGTTCTGTGTACGCGTGGCACACGACCCTCCTTCAAGTAAACAACCGCTACACACATCAAATTATCACGTGGGCTGCCTTTTGATACATAAATGAGCTCCACCGTGTACCCGCACGGGTGTGGCTGGGAACGAGACGTGAGTACGTGCGTCGTGCGTGCGCCTCTTCTCTAAGTGCAGGTACCCCATGTACGTGGGTGTGTGTGAGAGAGATGGTGTGTGATGACCCACAAGTATATGGGATGAATTGTAGCCTTTTCTATAAGTAAGAGTGTCGAACCCAACGAGGAGCAGAAGGAAATGACAAGTGGTTTTCAGCAAGGTACTGTCTGCAAGTGCTGAAATTGTAAGTAACAGAGTAGTTTGACAGCAAGATAATTTGTAACGAGGAAGTAATGATAATAGTAACAAAAGTGCAGCAAGGTAGCCCAATCCATTTGAGGCAAAGGACATGCCAAAACGGTCTCTTATAATAAGCAAAGAGTTCTTGAGGGTACACGGGAATTTCATCTAGTCACTTTAATCATGTTGGTTCGATTAGTGTTCACTACTTTCATAATTTGATATGTGGGTGGACCCGTGCTTAGGTGCTGTTTTTACTTGAACAAACCTCCTACATATGATTAACCCCCTCGCAAGCATCCGCAACTACGAGAAAAGTATTAAGAATAAATTCTAACCATAGCATTAAAGTTTTGGATCCAATCGGTCCCTTACGGAATAGTGCATGAACTAGGGTTTAAGCTTCTGTTACTCTCGCAACCCATCAACTAATAACTACTCCACAATGCATTCCCTTAGGCCCAAATATGGTGAAGTGTCATGTAGTCGACCTTCACATGAGATCACTAAGGGAATCACAACATACATACTATCAAAATATCAAACACATATCAAGTTCACATGATTACTTGCAACAAGATTTCTCCCGTGACCTCAAGAAAAAAAGTAAATACTCACAAATGATAATCATGCTCAAGATCAGAGGGTTATAAAATAGCATATTGAATCTGAACATATAATCTTCCACCAAATAAACCATATAGTAATCAACTACAAGATGTAATCAACACTACTAGTCACCCACAAGAACCAACCTATAGTTCTGGTACATAGATTGAACACAAGAAATGAACTAGGGTTTGAGAGGATATGGTGTTGTTGAAGAGATTGATGGAGATTGCCCTCCCCAAGATGGGACAGTTGTTGGTGATGATGATGACGATGAGTTCCCCTCCGGGAGGGAAGTTCCCCCGACGGAATCGGTTCGCCGGAGGGCAAAAGTGCTCCTGCCCAAGTTCCGCCTCGAGACGGTGGCACTCCGTCCCGAAAGTCCTCTCCTTAGTTTTTTTCTAGGTCAAAATGACTTATATACCAGAATATGGGCACCAGAGATGGGCTGAGCTGAGCACAACCCACCAGGGCACGCCTGGGGGGGCAGGCGCGCCCTAGTGTCTTGTGCTCACCATGTGGCCCACCTCCGGTGGTTATTTGCTCCAGTATTTCTTATTTATTTCATAAAAAATCCTCCTGAAGTTTCAGCTTATTTGGAGTTGTGCAGAATAGGTAGCCTGACGTAGCTTTTTCAGGTCCAGATTTCTAGCTACCGGAGTTCTCCCTCTTTGTGTGTACCTTGCATATTATGAGAGAAAGGGCATTAGAATTACTCCAAAATGCATTATTATGCATAAAAACATCATAAATAATAGTAGATAAACATGATGCAAAATGGACGTATCAACTCCCCCAAGCTTAGACCTCGCTTGTCCACATGCGAAAACCGAAACGAAAAACATGTCCACATGCTTAGAGAGAGAGGTGTGGATAAAAACAAAATACGGACATAGAAGCATCATTTGAATTATTATAACAGCAACAAACTTCAACATAAAACTTTTATCATAGACTTCTCATGAATAAGTAACAATTCATTAAACTATCAAAGTATAAAGCATAAACTCTATTGGAAACCAACAAACTATGTTCTCAGTCAACTTTGCAACCACAATTCATCATCTTTTCAGGAAGGGTCACGTATCGGAGCCTTTAGGCAAGTCCACATACTCAAGCATCCTATAGTCTTCTATGATTGCTAACACTCACCGCATACACATGAGCAAAGCGTTTCAACTGACACATAGGAAGATAGGGGCTTATAATTTTGCCTCCCAACGTATTCACCTCCAGGGTGATGTCAACAATAATAACTCATGCTACCCAAATTCAACTGGACATATGTGCCTAGAGCTTTCCTCACCACATGATGCTTGCCAAAGGAGAAAAATATAAAGGAAAAGAGAGAAAAACGTTGACTCTTGCATGAAACTAAATACATAAAATTAAAAGATATGCCCTTTGTAGAGGGAAGCAGAGGTTGCCATGGGCTTATTTGTTTGTATGCTCAACCCCTTAGTGCAAAAGAACATCACATTATATTTCCCCTTATGATAGCAACCTTTATTATGCAGTCTGTCTCTTTTATTCTTTGCTATCATAAGTTCGTACAACGCTCAATTTTCTCTTACACTAAATTATCTAACACTTTTAGAAGCAATTTTTATTGCCTTATCGCACCGATGATAACTTACTTGAGGGATCTTGCTCATTCCCTTGGTAGGTATGGTGGACTCTTGAAAATAAGATTTGGGTTTAAGGGTTTTTCGATACACAAGTAGTATCTCTACTTGGTGCGGAGTTTTTTGCTAGAAAAGATGGGGGCAAGCACCACGTGTTGAAGGATCTACGACAATATAACTTCTATGTGAAGACGAACAAACATAAATCATTATGTTGTCTTCCTTGTCCAACCAACAATTTTGGCATATAGTATTTGGATGGGGGCTCACAATCACAAAAGATTTCAAGGATAGTGTATTTATATGTGAATCTTATCTTTCCTTATTAATTCTTTCATGAGTTGCATCATTGACCAATGCTATGTTTGTTGACCTCTAATAAAATTTTCTACTTATACTTTTCCTTAGGGGGTGTCATTACCTACCATAAGATTAGCATACGATCTTTTTCATTTATTTCATTTCTTTTTATTGAAACATGAAAGAGAAGAAAGCAAAAACTCAAACTAAACTTTATTATATATCTCGCACACAATTACAAGGATAGATCGCTAAGAAAACTCTCGAAAAGAAAGGATCGAACTAAACTTTTATTCATCTAAAGCAAAAGATAACTGAGGATCGAACTAAAATAAGTGAAGGAAAGATATATTGTGGGTGTTACGATTCCGGGGCACCTCTCCCAAGCTTGGCGGAAGACAAGGGGAGTGCCCATACCCGATACTCAATTTTCTTTTGGTGATGAAGAAGAAGGTGGTGGTGATGAAGTGGTAACGATCTGGGCCTCGGGTTTCCGCGGCAGAGGTCCACCATCATAAGAGGAGGAATGAGTCTCAGGGGTCCTGCAACTGGCAGCCAAACTCATACCTTTAAACCTCGCCTCATATTCAAAGACTTGGTTTTGGAGATCGTAGATCTGGCTTTGGAGGAAGTTGATTTTCTCGTTGAAGGTGAAGACGTAGTCCTTCATGGACTTGCCATCCACCTTGAGATCAAGGGTAAAGTCCGTAATCATGAGGTGATTGGCATTGAGTCCACGCTCCACCATCCCCTTGCTGCGGAAGACCTCCTGCTCCATAGCTTATAGCCTGGCCTCCACGGTCCCCGTTCGCTTGGGACCTTGCACATTGCGGATGTCAAGCACCCCCTCATGCATCTGGATGACCTGAGGGTGCTGCACCACCTCCCGCAAATATGGGTTGATGATGTTCTTGAAGAACTTGTCCTTGGAGGAGCTTGAAGCGGGCATGGTAGATGGGATCTGTCAGAAAATAGCAAGGAAAAGAAAACAGAATTTCTCCGCGATACGGTGGTCAATAGGTTCGGAGGGTATATAAAGATTTTTTATCTTGGGAAACAAGCTAACGGAAGAAAAACGGAGTCCGGAAGGTACCCGAGGTGGGCACAACCCACCTGGGCACGCCTGGCAAGCCAGGTGCACCCTGGTGTCTTGTGCCCACCAGGGTGACCTTCCTGGTTGTTTCTTATTTTCCTAAAAAAATTATTTTCCAAAACGGACAGAAAATATTTTTGCAGATTTTTTGGAGTCCGTTTACTTACCGTATCATGTACCTCCTCTTTTTCACAATTCTGGAGTGTTCCGGAAGATCTCTTTTATGT
The DNA here is from genome assembly GCF_018294505.1 of Triticum aestivum. Classification (NCBI taxonomy): domain Eukaryota; kingdom Viridiplantae; phylum Streptophyta; class Magnoliopsida; order Poales; family Poaceae; genus Triticum; species Triticum aestivum. Next base: position 346,021,086 of record NC_057802.1, on the reverse strand, counting down.
GTTCTTCAGGTGTCATAGTTTGGAGAATATGGCTTTCAACATTAATGGGCGTACCTGAGATATAATGTTTTATTCGTTGCCCATTAACAACCTTCGGGTTAGTACCTTCAGCATTATTTATTTTGATAGCTCCAGATCGATAAACCTCCTCGATAACATAAGGTCCTTCCCATTTTGAGAGGATTTTTCCTGCAAAGAATCTGAAACGAGAGTTGTACAAAAGAACATATTCTCCAACTTTGAACTCACGCTTTTGGATTCTTTTATCATGCCATCTTTTAACATTTTCTTTAAATAACTTGGCATTTTCATAAGCTTGGGTTCTCCATTCATCTAATGAGCTAATTTCAAATAACCTCTTTTCACTGGCAAGTTTGAAATCATAGTTGAGTTCTTTGATTGCCCAATATGCTTTATGTTCTAACTCAAGAGGCAAAGGACAAGCTTTTCCGTAGACCAGTTTATAAGGAGACACACCCATAGGATTTCTATATGCTCTTCTATAAGCCCAAAGTGCATCATCTAATTTCTTAGACCAATTCTTCCGGGACCTATTGACAGTCTTTCGCAAAATTAATTTTATTTCTCCATTGCTAAGTTCAACTTGACCACTAGACTGTGGATGACAGGGTGATGCAATTATATGGTTAACATCATACTTGGCAAGCATTTTACGGAAAGCACCATGAATAAAGTGTGAACCACCATCAGTCATTAAATATCTAGGGACTCCAAACCTTGGGAAAATAACTTCCTTAAGCATTTTAATAGAGGTGTTGTGATCAGCACTACTAGTTGGAATAGCTTCTACCCACTTAGTAACACAATCAACAGCAACCAGAATATGTGTATACCCATTAGAGGAAGGAAAAGTTCCCATGTAATCAAAACCCCAAACATCAAATGGTTCAACAGCAAGTGAATAATTCATAGGCATTTCTTGATGCTTACCGATATTACCTATTCTTTGACATTCATCACAAGATAAGACGAACTTACGAGCATCCTTGAAAAGAGTAGGCCAATAACACCCAGACTGCAATACCTTGTGAGCAATTCTATCTCCCGCATGATGTCCTTCGTAAACTTCAGAATGACATTTCCGTAGGATTTGTCCCTGTTCAAACTCAGGTACACAACATCTAATAATACCATCTACTCCTTCTTTATAAAGATGTGGGTCATCCCAAAAGTAATGTCTTAAATCATAGAAGAATTTTTTTCTTTTGTTGGTATGTAAAGGTAGGTGGTAAATATTTAGCAACAATATAATTAGCATAGTCAGCATACCAAGGACTGTTATGAGAAACATTTATTGCAGCTAAGTGCTCTTTAGGAAAACTATCATCAATAGGTAGTGGGTCATCAAGGACATTTTGAAGCCTAGACAAGTTATCAGCTACGGGGTTCTCCGCTCCTTTTCTATCGGTGATATGCAAATCAAATCCTTGTAGCAAGAGAACCCATTGAATAAGCCTAGGTTTAGCATCTTTATTTTCCATAAGATATTTAATAGCAGCATTGTAGGTGTGAACAATTACTTTTGAATCAACAATGTAAGATCTAAATTTATCACAAGGAAACACCACTGATAGAAATTCTTTTTCAGTAGTAGCATAATTTCATTGTGCACTATCTAGATTTTTACTAGCATAATGAATAACATTTAGTTTCTTATCAAGTCTTTGTCCTAGAACAGCACCAACAGCATAATCACTAGCATCACACATAATTTCAAAAGGCAAGTTCCAGTCAGGTGGTTGAACAATAGGTGCAGAAATTAAGGCTTTCTTGAGTGTTTTGAAGGCTTCTAAACAATCATCATAAAAAATGAAAGGAACATCCTTTTGCAAAAGATTTGTAAGGGGCCTAGAAATTTTAGAAAAGTCTTTGATAAATCTCCTATAGAAACCAGCATGACCTAGGAAACTACGAATACCTTTGATATCTTTAGGACATGACATTTTCTCAATTGCATCAACCTTAGCTTTGTCCACCTCAATACCTCTTTCAGAAATTTTAATGCCCAAAACAATACCTCCATTAACCATAAAGTGGCACTTCTCCCAATTCAAGACAAGATTTGTTTGCTCGCATCTCTGCAGAACTCAATCAAGATTGCTTAAACAATCATCAAAAGACTTCCCATAAACAGAAAAGTCATCCATGAAAACCTCAACAATCTTTTCACAAAAGTTAGAGAATATAGAAGTCATACATCTTTGAAAGGTAGCAGGTGCATTGCATAAACCAAAAGGCATACGTCTATAAGCATAAGTTCCAAAGGGACAAGTAAAAGTGGTCCTTTCTTGATCAGGTTGAGAAATAGGTATTTGTGAAAAACCAGAATATCCATCGAGGAAGCAAAAATGTGTGTGCTTCGATAGCCTTTCCAGCATTTGATCAATAAAAGGCAGAGGGTAATGATCTTTTCTAGTTGCTTTGTTAATTTTCTAAAACCAATTACCATTCTATAGCCTGTAACAATTCTTTGTGGAATGAGTTCATTATTATCATTAGGAACAACAGTAATACCTCCTTTCTTAGGGACACAATGAACAGGACTTACCCATCTACTATCAACGATAGGATAGATTATACCTACTTCCAGAAGTTTTAATATTTCCGTTCTTACCACTTCTTTCATCTTCGGATTTAACTGGCATTGGTGATCAACAACGTGTTTAGCATCAGGTTCCATATTAATCTTGTGCTGACATAGAGTGGGACTAATGCCCTTTAAATCATCCAGAGTTTATCCAATAGCAGCTCAATGCTTCCTTAGAACTTTCAATAATCTTTCTTCTTCATGTTCTAAAAGGTTAGCACTAACAATAACAGGATATATCTTCTTCTCATCAAGATAAGCATATTTCAAAGTATCTGGCAATTGTTTTAATTCAAACACAGGATCACCTTGAGGTGGAGGAGGACCTCCTAGAGTTTCAATAGGCAAACTGTGTTTAAGCAAAGGACGTTGTTCAAAGAAAATCTTATCTATTTCATTTCTTTCATTCATATGTAAATCATTTTCATGGTCTAGCAGATATTTTCATTTCTTTCATTCATAAGTAGGAGGCACAACAACAGAAGCATGACCAATTATTTCATCCTTATTAGGCAATTCTTTTTTATGATGTTTTCTACTAAACATGGAAAAATGAAACTCATGAGACTCATCACCAAAGCTAACACCGACAATTTGTTTCTCAGAATCTATTTTAGGATTAACGGTGTTCAAGAAAGGTCTACCAGAGATAATGGGACAAAAGTCGTCTTGTGGGGAACCAAGAACAAGAAAATCAGTAGGGTATTTTATTTTCCCACACAAGACTTCAACATCTCTAACAATCCCAGTTGGTGAAATGGTGTCTCTATTAGCAAGCTTAATAGTAACATCTATGTCTTCTATCTCCGCAGGTGCTATGTCATTCATAATTTCTTGATATAAGGTATAGGGAATAGCACTCACGCTAGCACCCAGGTCGCATAAACCATAATAACAATGATCTCCTATTTTAACTGAGACAACGGGCATGCCAACAACAGGTCTATGTTTATCCTTTTTATTGGGTTTGGCAATTCTAGCAGCTTCATCACAGAAGTAAATAACATGCCCATCTATATTTTCTTCCAGGAGATCCTTAACCATAGCAACACTAGGTTCTACTTTGATTTGTTCATCAGGTTTAGGTGTTCTAATATAACTTTTGTTGACCACAGTTGAAACTTTAGCATGTTCCTTCATCCTAACAGGGAAAGGTGGTTTTTCAATATAAGCAGTAGGAACAACTGGGTCAACATTATAAATAATAGTTTCATGTTTAGCTGGTAATTGTTCTTTAATTTCTTTTTTAATAGGTGGGTGATATTTAAACCACTTCTCCTTAGGGAGATCAACATGAGTAGCAAATGATTCACAAAAGGAGGCTACTATCTCCGAGTCAAGTCCATATTTAGTGCTTAACTTTTGAAAAGCATCAGTATTCATAAAAGATTTAACACAATCAAACATAAGCTTAATACCTGACTCTTTACCTTCATAGAGTTCCGAATCTTCAGAGTCGCGTTTAATTCTTTCCAAAAGATCCCACCGGAATCCAATAGTTTTCTTCATAAAAGAACCAGCACAAGAAGTATCAAGCATGGATCGATCACTATGAGAAAGCCGAGCATAAAAATTTTGGATAATAATTTCTCTTGAGAGCTCATGATTGGGGAATGAATATAACATTGACTTAAGCCTCCCCCAAGCTAGAGCGATACATTCTCCTTCACGAGGCCAAAAATTATATATGTAATTCTGATCACGGTGAACTAGATGCATAGGATATTTTTGTGGTAAACTCCAATTTCAATCGATTCCAATTCCAAGATCCAATATCATCGCATAGCCTATAGCATGCCAATGCTTTTCTCTTCAAAGATAAAGGGAAGAACTTCTTCTTAACTCCATCTCTGGGTAAACCTGCAAGCTTAAACAATCCACATATATCAAGTGCATATCAGGATGTTCGGTTCCATCTCCTACATAAGGATTAGCTAGCAGTTGTTCTATCATACTCGAAGGAATTTCATATTCAATATTTTTAGTAGGTGCAGTAGGTTGAGGGGCAGCTAATTGTGGTTCCGGTCGAGGTGAAGATACCCCGAACAAACCCCTCAAAGGATTGTTTTCCATAGTATTAAGTGACAATAAATTTCAGCACGTAGTAATAATTTTCCTTACGAATTTCCACTTACCAAGAGCGCTTCCCTCCCCGGAGACGGCGCCAGAAAAGAGCCTTGATGACCCACAAGTATATTTGATCAATTGTAGCCTTTTCGATAAGTAAGAGTGTTGAACCCAACGAGGAGCAGAAGGATATGACAAGTGGTTTTCAGCAAGGTAATGTCTGCAAGTGTTGAAATTGTAAGTAACAGAGTAGTTTGATAGCAAGATAATTCGTAACGAGCAAGTAACGATAATAGTAACAAAAGTTCAGCAAGGTAGCCCAATCCTTTCTAGGCAAAGGACAGGCCAAAACGGTCTCTTATAATAAATAAAGCGTTCTTGAGGGTACACGGGAATTTGATCTAGTCACCACTACAAAAAAATACACTTCCGTGATGATACGTGTTTGTCACAGTAGGTCACGTTTTCTGTCATGCATGTACATCCATGATGATTTTATGACAGAATCAAGATAGTCATGCCTGTGCTGTCATAGAAGTGTTCCATGACATTACCAAAATTATCATCATGAAAGTGTCCACTTCCATGACGATAAATCGCGCGTCATAAAAGTGCTTTTATCAAGGGTGACCGACACGTGGCATCCACCATAACGGGTCGCCGTTAAGCTATTGGGTTCCGGTTTGGATCCGATAACCTGTTAACTGCCCGGACGAATGGGGATTTTCCACGTGTAAAATCATCATTGGCTAGAGGAAACACGTGTCTGCTCCTCGGTGGGCCAGATGTGATCCGTCCAATGGAGGAGGCATGCCTATAATATGTCGACATGTGGCAGGGCCCAACAGAGGCCCTTATAGGTTAAAAAGGCCGGCCCAGTCAAAGCCCCGTAGTACTTACTCAGGTACTAGTGGGCCAGCCCAATAACGGCATGTTTATACATGGCCCATTTACGGCCTGAAGCCAGATCTCGCCCGTTAATTGTTCGCCGAATATTTGGGCCCAATTACGGCCCAGTGACTTTCGGCCTGGGAGGCCCGATATAGACATGGGCCCATTTTAGCCCGGTGTGTCTTTCGGCCTGGGAACGGCCCGTGCTGCCCATGGGCCACATATGGTCCGACGTGACATCCGGCCCACTAATGGCCCGTGATAAAGGTTGCAATAGTTCAGCCCAACGTGACTCTAGGCCTGTTAAAGGCCTGTCATATAATTCGGCCCATTAATGCCTGTACTAAGCTTTCGGCCTCTTAAAGGCCCATGATATCAGTGGGCCAACTAAGGCCCGAGAAATGTTTCGTCCTGGTAATGGCCCATCATATAACTGGGACAAAAAAGGCTCGGTCTACATTTCGGCCTACTGAAGGCCCGTTGACGACTAGTGAAAATTGAGGCCCAACATGCATTTCGTCCTGCTAAAGGCCCATGGTTTCTTCTCGGCCGTAACAGGCCAGCAGAATATTCAGCTTGTTAATGGCCCAAAGTTACATGCGCCCAACTAAAATTTGGGCCGAATATAGGCCCGAGTAAGTTGTGGGCCTAGCGCAAAGTGTGAAGGCCCCAATGGCCTTTCAGGCCCAAGAAAGTTGCATGCCGGCCCGATTGTGGCCCGCTAAAAAGCAGGCCCGTTAGAGGCTAATGTTTCGGCCCGCTCGACTACATCAGTTTTTTTTCAGATAGCGAATGATGGCAGTAACTAGTAGGACTTAAGAACAAACCTACTCTATAAAATAAAGAAATTACGGCATAGTAACTTAGAATAAACCTACACTATACAAAAAAGGATTTATGGTACATTACATCCACTGGGCATCGAAGTTTGCCACCAGTGAGCATAAAGCGCAACGAAGAAGCAGATTACAAAAACTGGGCACCATTGCAATGTAACAAAATAATACTGAACCAAGACCACTTGCAAGTAAATTCAATAAAGGTTAGCCTTGCACGGAAACTGCTGTGCAAGCTGCTGAGCAAGGCTATGAGACCGCCTAGCATGTCGGTCATAACTTCCAGGTGTAGCTGTTTAGCAATGAGGTTCTGATTGGTGTTCTCCGCAATCTTTCTTAGAGATAGGACTTCAAGTCAAAGTTGAGTTGCACAATGCCTTTCTGCTAGAACTTGGGACTGAAGAAGTCGAACTGATTCGGACAGCGAATTCTGTGAGCTTGTCTAACTGCTAGTCTCAAGTAACTTGAACACTGCATCAAGACAAGACTTTGGGGTTGTCTCGCTATCTTCAAGATGTTTTGCCTTCTTTGCTGCAATATTTGTTGGGTTTGTCTCACAGCCTTCAGCAAACTTGTGCATGCCATCAGGCAATCACCTTGAAACAAGCAGAGAGATGACAGGTTTTGCACGTGTATAAACAAAGATGATAACTGTGGTGTCAATTCCATCCAATTTTAAATTAGAAAATAAAGAGTAAGTTCAAAATATCAATAGCATAATTTGGCATTGTTCATAATGCGGGGAGCTTCACCACACTACTGGATTACCATGTCAACATAACAAGCATAGATGAAGGGCAAAGACAATCATTGTATCTATTTTGGTTAATGTGCGTGGCATGTTGTTCATATCATCAGCCACATCAGTAAGATAAAACAGGAGATGACAAGGTGCAAACGTGGGCTGCTTCACCACACACTGGATTATAGATCCACAAAAACAAGCATACATATAGGGAGTATTGAGTAATGTGCATGGTATGAATAAGGAATTTGGTTTTACAAGTAAAACATGGAACTTACGGTTGTTGCGAACATGCATTTTGATAGAAACAGCAAACTAAACAGCAGTTAACAATAGGGAGTATGAGCAAATTAAACAGCAGTTGAGGATAAAGGCTTTAGAAGGACCGACTTACATTAACAGTTAACACCGGCTTTATAATGCCCTTCTCCATGTCAAGGGAAGGATAACTCAAGAATTTCAGCACAGAATCTTCTTCATAAGCATTGCCTATACTCTACATTTTGTAGAGAGTAATTGTAGATATGATAATACTGGAAGGGATAGAGGATAATGAAGATAAGATGTAGATTGTTGCTACATAATCAACTACCAATCCCTGGAAGAACAGGCGTTACAAGACAAAATGTACTGACAAGAGAAATGGGCTACACTTCCGCACTGGCATTGTCTGTGTATTCAACTTTTTTGTAAGATTAAATATAGATCTGATATTTTTAGTAAATGGTGGGCGAGGGAGATAAGATGCAGAATGCTACACAATGAACCAATCCCTCATAAGATTGTTTTGAACACTGGTGTACTGATGGAGAGCATCCTACGATCATCCCCATGTACACTACGACTACTCCCCATGCCCCAAGAGGACCTACGACGAGACCTAAAATATATGCCATTGGACACAAGGTGAACTCGCCCCTCTCCGAATCTTCACTTTCTACATGTGAGACATGGGTACTACCTCCAGCGTGTGTGCTATGCATGATCAGGTACTTAGAGGAAAACCACGGAGCCACCACATCCAACGGACGAGCTAGCGAGGGCGCCAAGTACAAGGACCAAGAGAAGAAGCTGTCTGAAGTCTACAGCCTCCGGATGACCGGACAACACCGGACGTCCGATGCCTGGACACTCAACCAGCCAGAAGGGCCAGCCGACGGAAGCTACAACAGACGGATGACCGACAAGTACCGGACGTCCGACACACCCCAGGCCCCGGACGACCGAGTGCCACCGGACGACCGGTCCCATGGTGACAGAACGATATTTACGGAAGTCCGCAGACCACCGGACGTCCAGACTGTCGCGAGCCTCTGGACGTCTGATGCCTGTCTGCGCACAGAGATCGGGCCCGAGGCCCATGTACCCCTTCGCCCCTCACTTACTCCTTCGTGGCTCTAGACTATATATACTCCTCCACCTCCTCCCTTTGAGGGTTAGCAAAGGATTAGCTCATATTAGAGATAGAGCTTTGCTCATCCACTTGGTTACCTTCTCCTCGGAGTTCACGACCTCTTCGAAGAAGATCCCCCAAGAGGATTCAAGACCTCCTCACGGAGAAGACCTCAAGACCTCCTCACGGAGAAGAACCGGTTACCCTATGTATCATCCCTTGTTGATCGTGGATCGTGTATCTCTTTGTGTTTCAAGGATCTAGCATATGTGTGACCTAATCTTGTTGGTTGAGTGATTTCTCTTGCATTTTCCCTCATGTTTCCCCTCGTGTTCTTCATGTTCTTTGTTGGATTCGCTCCAATCATGAAAGATCGGCCACCTAGGGTTCTACCCTACGTCATCTTGGTATCATGAGCCACGTTGATCACGATTTCGAAGCCTCCCCTCTTTTTTTTTCTAGCTTGATTTTGTTGTGTTCTTCCCCAATTTCGAAAATCCCCACCAAAAATAGCCCAATTCTTTTGTGATTTGTTGGTTTGCTGAAGTTTTGTTGATTTTGATCCATGGATTTGCTTTGTTTCGAGTGGATATAGCATTTCCCCAAGTTTCCCCACTTTCCATCCACGAAATCTCCTCAATTTTGACCCCAAAATCCCCAATTTCCGCCCAAAATCGCGCCCCGGATCTCGGATCTCGCGTTGACCCTGTAGCGACCCGACCTTAGACGGTCAAGTCTCTGTGCTTAAGTGTCATCCCTGGATCGGTATGCTGACACACACAGTACTCGAGGACTTATAACAGAGGTAAATCACATGTATAAAGTAACGTAAATACTATTACCTCAATCCAAATAGCGGAAGTAACAACAAGGTTGTGGATTCCCATCAACACCAACGGCAAAGTTGAGTGTAGAAATCGTAACCCTAACGTGTCACTTACTCGTCGTAAGAATCCTGCAACATGAGACGTTGCAGCCACAAAGGGTCGGTACATTGAATGTACTGGCAAATTCACACCATAGGATAAAGATGAATAATAGCTATCACTACATGCATATATGGCTGGTGGAAAAGCTCTATGGTTATAATGTTTTTGCGAAAGGCCAATTTTTCCCTACTGCAAAGGAATATATTTTATTTAACTACAAAGTTGGTTGAAAAAATTGAGAATGGTAAATCCCCATCTCAATCCCAATTAATAGGTAATTAATAACCCAACAAAATTAATTTAGAGTGATGAGATCCATATGATAATCCAAGTACTAGATACTCAAGATTTGTCCATAACCGGGGACACGGCTAACCATGATTAGATTGTACACTCTGCAAAGGTTTGCGCACTTTTCCCCACAAGACTCGATCTTCTCCGTCTTATTTCTCGCACTACAGGGTGTTAGAGAAACGGATGACCGAGACACAGTCTTTCAGAAGCATTCACTCTAACCCCGGGTAGACAGTACCAACCTACACCCCCCTACATCTGCTAGCCTACCACTGGAAGAGGTCATGCAACATACTCGACTATGCTAGAGCCCATAAAAGCTTGTGGCTGCACATGGAAGTTTCTAGCATGAATAATCTTATGATCCCTTTGAGGCTGGGTGGCGGACCTTAGGATGATCACATCGATACCCCGGGATCTCCCAGGACAACACTGGATTCCCCAGGTGCCCAAACAAGCAATCCACCCAGATGTGTATTAAAGTTGCCACCTTAAGTTGAACCATTAATAAACAATCTCACATCTGTCATGGAATACACTCAAACCCAATCCACGTCTATGAGCATAGCATGACAATATAAGCATAACGTAATAGTAACTCCCAAGGTTTGAATGCAGAGCAATAGGTTCCTACCTCATCAACTACTTCCCAATACCCACACGTTATCAATCCTACTCATGCAATGTTTGAGGGTTGAATCTAATGCATAAAAACTGGGTATGGGATATGATCAAAGTGTGAACTTGCCGATACTGTTGATGAAGATGATTCGCACTCAAAACTCTTGATAGTTCTACCCGTCACACTCCGGTCAATCAATCGTAAGCAAGCACTAGTAACCACACATAAGAATCACTCAAAAGATCGGAAAGAACGAAGAAGACAATTCGAAAAACATGAAAACCAAGAAAATAACTCCTGCACATAAAACAATTTCTAACAGTACCAAAATTATGTGAATTTGGCCTTATCAGAAAGTTTAGGTCAAGAGCTTCGAATAGCAAAAAGAATCAACTCAAACGGAGTTGTAAAACTCGAGTTACGATCAAACAAAGTTCAAATTTAAAACTGTTTAAATTCAAAATTTGAAACTTTCAAAAACATGTTCAATTTGATTAAATGGATAGAGGAGATCATTATGAAGAAGTGGACATTGGTTTCGTTGGATTTGGATAAACGAGTAAAAAGATGCGGTTGTTTGAAAACCAGGGGCTAATCTATAAAAATAAAACCTAGCGAATAGGTCCCTGGCCGAAATTAAAACAGAAAAAGACTAAATAACGAACGTTCACTACCGAACGCTAACGAATGAGAGGGGGAGGGGCAACGGCGGCTTGGGGAAGGGGCCAAGGAGAGGGAGGACTCCGGCGGCGGTACGGCGGCGTCGGTGGCGTGCGGGAGGAGGGCTCCTGTCGGGCTGGCTGGGCCGCGGCCTGGCTGGGTGCTGGGCCGGCCCAGTCGGCGAAGTTTTTTTAACACATTTTTTTAAACACAGACAATTAAAACAATAAAACAAAATAAATAAAAATATTATAGGGGCATATAATATATCAAAATTTTCAGAAAATTATTTCCTACAACTTGAACATTTTTGTCAAGTCAAATAAAATCAAGAAAAATTCAAATAATTCAAAGAGTGCTACTACCCTACTAAAATCCAATAAAAATCATTTTAAAAATACCAAAATGATTTCAAATTTATTTATCTCCAATTTTCTGATGTAGGGAATCATGTTACCCTATTTTCCATATATTATATTTTTGGAGAAAAATAATTTGAATAAAACTCAAATAACCCCAAATTGAAAATAATTTCAAAAGGATTTTAAATTTGATCCTTTTAAACTTCCAACTCATATTTCATATGTTTTGTAGAAGTCATTTTATCTTCTCTCATGAAAATCATTGAGTTGCTTAAAGTTTTCTGAATTGAAAATATTTCCAAATAAAATTCAAATCCCTTTTCATTTATTTAAAATGGAAGAAGTCATGTTATCTTCTCTCCAGGGTTTTGTCATGAAAAGAATTTGAATTCAAGGAGATCATAAAAGCAAGGTGAAAGTTTTGGGAAAGTCATTTTATTCCCTCTCATTTAACTTTCAAAAAGTTTTGAATTTCACTCAATCAATCAAACAATCAATCAAATCTATCTATTTAATACAACATTCCAAAATTTAGAATTTTGGGATGTTACAAACCTACCACCCTTAAAATGAATCTCGTCCTCGAGATTCGGAGAGGCTAGAAAGAAATAGGTTTGGTTTGGGGTCTTCTCAAAATCCATCAATCATCACAGGGGGTCTGGGGTGCTACCACCCTTAGAAACATTGTTATGGTCCCATCAATACTCATATACTCCATCGTTATTCTTGACAGGACCAGTCTTCTGAGATCTTTAGGTTAATTCCTTCTCTGGTCTCTTCTTGTAGTGGCATAACCTTTACCTCGATTCTTGTGTCCTTTTATCTTGGTAAGGTTATTCCGAGACTGGGTGTTCTTAGCTGACGGGTCTGGCGCCAATACTAATCAACTATCGATATCTCATGGTGGTCAACAATTTATGGTTTCTCCTGCAGGAAATGGGTCTGGACTTCATTCTCACCGTATAACCTACGATTGGCAACATCTGTCGTGTTACAAGGGAAAAATTCTTATACCATTGTATGGTTTAAACAAGGTTTTGATCGTCGTCGCTCTACTATGGTTAAGTCACTCAGATTTACCATCCCACATAGCAAGGCGAATAATAAGAGTAAGTCGGTATGGTGATCAATCCATCCCGCACCCAAATCATTACCTTGTATATGGTTTAGCGAATCTCGCATTCTAACACTCGGTCATCCTCACAAGCATTGCAGACTTTCTCTTGTCGACGAACTGGGTTCGGAAAAATCCATGATTCTGCAAGCTAGACAAACAATCTATCGTTTCTTCACAACTCTCAGGTTTTGCGTTACTCCTATAAGATTGTCTATCGATGAAATCGTAACTTCTTCCAGGTTTTTTTTTCCTTCAGCAAGATGTGCTTGCTTCTTGGCAGGTCCTGGGGCCTGTGGGTTATGGCCCATCTCATCACTTGTAAACCTTGAACTCATCATCGGGGCCAACTGATCATTATTCCAACATCCAGCTTCCTAGCATTCTTAAATCCATCCAACTGTACTGTTTCCCTTCCTTCTATTGTACCAAACTCATACGTGATTACTCAAACTCCTCATAGGGTTACACTTGCTCCATATTATCAACATTCAACCCCCCTTTATATCCAATAGTACTTCATCCCTTCATATTCTTGGGGTATCAAACATATCGAGATAAAACTCGTACTTATTAAGTCCACTCCGTGGAACATCATTATCCTTTCCAGAGGTTCAAATGTCCTCATAGGGTACTACCACCCTTAAAATGCTCCAATCTTCCATGGACCATATTTCCCATATCCTTGAAAATGGTCAAACTCTTGCTTCATAGGGTAACAACTCATAAAATCCAATCAGTACCAACGATGCTAAATTTATTGATTCTCCAATGGATACAATCTCTTGCATTTCCATTACATGCATCCACTCAACACCTCAATATAAAAAGAATTGTAGTCACTACTACTACTATATTACTAACAGACACAACTAATTAACACAAGTCTCCCTCTCCGTGGGGCAATCTCTGGCAAAGTGCCCTGCTTCATTACAACGAAAACATATTACTTCTGACCAGACTCGTGGTTTCCTTGTGATTACATAGCCTCCTTGGGTCCTCGGCTTTCTTTTAGGGCAACTGCTGAAGTAGTGCCCTGACTCCTTGCTCCTAAAACAGGTGATATGACTCAGGTCCTTCCTGGATTCCAATCTATTTCTCTTCCTGGACTTTTCCGTTCCAATCAGGGCTTCTATTTCCTGTGGGTCATACTCTACTTCCTCTGTTGGGAATTTTACTAGGTCCCCATTCATACAATTCTAGGAGATGTGCCCTTCTTCTCCAAATGAATAGCATGACTTGGTGCAGGGTTTAATTGGGTCTTCTTTGGGTGTGTCCTCCACCTCTTCCTTCATCACAGGTTCTTCTAAAATGTCCATGAGGGCTCCTTTCATTGATCCTTTCTTCTGCTGGATGATGCTTTGTACCATGGGGTAAATGTGACACTTAGCAGGGTAGTGCGTAGTCCCTTCACACAAGAAACAAGTATATGCCTAGTTGGGCATTCTTCAGCTGGGTGACTTTCTTCACAATGAGGGCATTCATCCTTGTGTTCTTTCTGGTTGTGTCCTATTTCCCCACAAAGCTTGTATGCACCGGGTTTCTTCATACCACTTCCATAAGGCTTCAATTTCTGGGACACAAGATGAGACTTTAGCATAGTCAACTTAAATTCCTTCCAAGTGGTTACTCCTTGCCATCCATTGATGGTTTGGTACATCCTCCACCAAGTAGCAGCACCTGTTTCAAAGTACTGAAGAGCATGTTGGGCCATGTCCTTTCCGGCTATAGTGTTTTTCTTCATATGATCTTCCATGTTATGAATCCATTGGTCTGTCTCCATTGATTCATTGGTCCAAAAAATATAAGCTCATCTCCATTCATCCACTATTGGGTCCATGGGTTTGGAGTGGGATAAGAGAGATAGAGAGGGATGCACACAATACAAACACAAGTTTTGAAAAGACAGATTTTATTTTGTGGCTGTCGGAAAAACATCAAACAAATGACAGCTCACAACCGCCACATCTAACACAGGTATTTAACAGGGGTTTGGTCTTCTAAAGGTCAATAAATCTTCAAAGTCACCAAACTCTTCAAGTCTTGTTCATGTCTCCGATGGCTTCTTCTGTATAAGTGCTTGTCCTTAAGTTCTTTTGCCAGATCATCTCTCTTGACGCGAAGTCTCTCGTGACGTCCTTCAATATTTCTGGAGTTGCGTTCCAAACTTCTGGGTTTTAACATCCTTGGCATGAACCATGGTCCTACTGTCCTTCAGTTCCTGACGAATCTCCGGTATCTCGAGGTTTTGCTCCTCTAGCTTGGCTATTCTCAGCTTCTGGGGTCTTGAGTTCTTCGTGAAATGCTTCTTTGTCAAATACAGCTTCCTAAAGGTCCATCTTAAAATTCTTGATGTAATACTCCAGATCCTGGCAATACACCGGCTAAGGTTAAAACTGCATCCTTTGCTGATAGATGCTCCATCAGCCTTCTACCATCCAATCATTCCGAAGAAATGCATGTTTAACTCAGCACGGTGACCATACCATCAGCGGGCGATGGCATCACGGATAACCATGTTTCTGCCCTTGTCATTGCCATGAGCTATCATTCCATAGTGGATATCTCCTGCCTTAGGGTTTTCTTGACAAAACTTTGAGTTCTAATGCTCCATGTTCCTGTCTTTCTCTGATACACCTTGGTCTCGGGTATTGACAGCTTCAATAGTCTAACAAGTTCCATAAGGGTAGCCTTCCTAGGTCATACCAATCCAGAAAATCTTAAGAGCCTTCAAATTCTCCTAGTCTTCGAAGTCTTCAACCTTTGTAGTTTCCATTATTGCACGGAATAATCCTCTTCATTTCGAAGTGGTCTTGGTTGTCCGATATCTTGTCCTTCTTGGAGTGGACTCATCAGTCGAATCTTCGGATGGTCAAAAGGGGAAAAGGGGTATGGTCTCACTAAAAGGGGATATTTGAATAAGCTCAGAAGAGAAGAGAGGTAAAAGATCTTTTTGAAAAGAAAGTTGTAGAGAAAAATCTTTCCTATGGGCTTGCCAGTTTCTAGGGGTCACGTCCTGCAGTCAACATGTGCTCTGATACCATCTTGTAGTGACCCGACCTCAGACGGTCAAGTGTATGTGCTTAAGTGTCATCCCTAGATCGGTATGCTGACACACACAGTACTCGACGATTTATAATAGAGGTAAATCACATGTATAAAGTAACGTAAATACTATTACCTCAATCCAAATAGCGGAAGTAACAACAAGGTTGTGGATTCCCATCAACACCAACGGCAAAGTTGAGTGTAGAAATCGTAACCCTAACGTGTCACTTACTCGTCGTAAGAATCCTGCAACATGAGACATTGCAGCCACAAAGTGTCGGTACATTGAATGTACTGGCAAATTCACACCATAGGATAAAGATGAATAATAGCTATCACTACATGCATATATGGTTGGTGGAAAAGCTCTATGGTTATAATGTTTTGCGAAAGGCCAATTTTTCCCTACTGCAAAGGAATATATTTTATTTAACTACAAAGTTGGTTGAAAACATTGAGAATGGTAAATCCCCATCTCAATCCCAATTAATAGGTAATTAATAACCCAACAAAATTAATTTAGAGTGATGAGATCCATATGATAATCCAAGTACTAGATACTCAAGATTTGTCCATAACCGGGGACACGGCTAACCATGATTAGATTGTACACTCTGCAAAGGTTTGCGCACTTTTCCCCACAAGACTCGATCTCCTCCGTTGGATTTCTCGCACTACAGGGTGTTTGAGAAACGGATGACCGATACACAGTCTTTCAGAAGCATTCACTCTAACCCCGGGTAGACAGTACCAACCTACATCCCCCTACATCTGCTAGCCTACCACCGGAAGAGGTCATGCAACATACTCGACTAGGCTAGAGCCCATAATAGCTTGTGGCTGCACACATAAGTTTCTAGCATGAATAATCTTATGATCCCTTTGAGCCTGGGTGGCGGACCTTAGGATGCTTACACGGATACCCCGGGATCTCCTAGGACAACACTGGATTCCCCTGGTGCCCAAACAAGCAATCCACCTAGATGTGTATTAAAGTTGCCACCTTAAGTTGAACCATTAATAAGTAATCTCACATCTGTCATGGAATACACTCAAACCCAATCCACGTCTACGAGCATAGCATGGCAATATAAGCATAACGTAATAGTAACTCCCAAGGTTTGAATGCAGGGCAATAGGTTCCTACCTCATCAACTACTTCCCAATACCCACATGATATCAATCCTACTCATGCAATGTTTGAGGGTTGAATCTAATGCATAAAAACTGGGTATGAAAGGGATATGATCAAAGTGTGAACTTGCCTGTACTGTTGATGAAGATGATAGTTTTACCCGTCACACTCCGGTCAATCTATCGTAAGCAAGCAATAGTAACCACACATAAGCAATCACTCAAAAGATCGGAAAGAACGAAGAAGACAATTCGAAAAACATCAAAACCAAGCAAATAACTCTTGCACATAAAACAATTTCTAACAGTACCAAAATTATGAGAATTTGGCTTTATCAGAAAGTTTAGGTCAAGAGCTTCGAATAGCAAAAAGAATCAACTCAAACGGACTTATAAAACTCGAGTTACGATCAAACGAAGTTCAAATTCAAATCTGTTTAAATTCAAATTTTAAAACTTTCAAAAACATGTTCAAGTTGATTAACTGGATAGAGGAGATCATAACGAAGAAGTGGGTGTTGGTTTTGTTGGATTTGGTTAAACGAGTAAAAAGATGCGGTCGTTTGAAAACCAGGGGCTAATTTGTAAAAATAAAACATCGCGAATAGGTCCCTGGCCGAAATTAAAACAGAAAATGAAAAAGACTAAATAACGAACATTCGCTACTGAACGCTAACGAACGAAAACGTTCGCTAAAAACATCTAAACAGAGAACGTTTGTTACTTAAACGATTAAAAAAACAAAACCGGTCTGTAACAGAAAACCGAAACTAGAAAAGAACCGAGGCGGGTTTTTCGGCGGCTTTTAAGGAGGAGGAGGGGCAACGGCAGCTTGGGGAAGGGGCCAAGGAGAGGGAGGACTCCGGCGGCGGTACGGCGGCGTCAGTGGCGTGCGGGAGCAGGGCTCCCGTCGGGAGGTCGAGGGCGATGCTGCCGGGCTGGCTGGGCCGCGACTTGGCTGGGTGCAGGGCCGGCCCAGATTATTTCCTACAACTTGAATATTTTTGTCAAGTCAAATAAAATCAAGAAAAATTCAAATAATTCAAAGAGTGCTACTGCCCTGCTAAAATCCAATAAAAATCATTTTAAAAATACCAAAATGATTTCAAATTTATTTATCTCCAATTTTCTGATATAGGGAATCATGTTACCCTATTTTCCATATATTTTATTTTTGGAGAAAAATAATTTGAATAAACTCAAATAACCCCAAATTTAAAATAATTTCAAAAGGATTTTAAATTTGATCCTTTTAAACTTCCAACTCATATTTCATATGTTTTGAAGAAGTCATTTTATCTTCTCTCATGAAAATCATTGAGTGGCTTAAAGTTTTCTGAACTGAAAATATTTCCAAATAAAATTCAAATCTTTTCAAATCCTTTTCATTTATTTAAAATGGAAGAAGTCATGTTATTTTCTCTCCAGGGTTTTGTGATGAAAAGAATTTGAATTCAAGGAGATCATAAAAGCAAGGTGAAAATTTTGGGAAAGTCATTTTATTCCCTCTCATTTAACTTTCAAAAAGTTTTGAATTTCACTCAATTTCACTCACTCAATCACTCAATCAAACAATCAATCAAATCTATCTATTTAATATAACATTCCAAAATTTAGAATTCTGGGATGTTACATACCCCGACCCACCGGACGACCGTCACTTTACCGGACGCCCGGAGCCCCAGGAACGAACGGACGTCCGCAACCTTCCGAACGACCGGTGCCACCCAACAGAACGAAAATAGCGGATTTCCGAGCCCGGTCGGACTTCCGACAATCGGACATCCGTCCATTTCCGGACGTCCGATACCTGTAGATATTGACTTCGGCTAATTTTTGTTTTGTCCGTAACTAATTCATCCGAACTCCGATTTTGACGTTCTTTAGCTCGTTTTGAAGCTATTGACATCCCCCATCCCACAAAAATACTACCATCACCATTTGACTCCATCAAATTTTTGGAACTTTGCTATCTTTGCCTAGGGCTTCCACCATATCTTCCGCATAACCACCACCGACTTCCGCAACCTAACCCATATTGATCTCCATAGCATTAGTGGTTGCTTGAGTAGTGATTCGAGTATCCTAAGGTGTTTCGGCTACTTAGGGACGGTTGCTTCTTCATCAACCACCACCACCTTATCTTCCGCATAACCTTGCACACCATATATTACCACCACCCCAACTTAACCCAATTTTGTTTGAGTTGTGTGTTGTGTCTCCTAAGGTGTTTCAGCTACTTAGGGACGGTGACCTTCAACTCCGACTCACATAACCCAATAACCATCCACTTCCGCATTGCCTACTCCAAAACCCATCATTGCATTCCCGCAATCGCATTTGAGCTTCCGCAGCAACACCACCACATCCCACTACCACCATTTGACATTTATCTTTTGAGATTTTAAGTTCGCGGTTTTTCTGTTTCCTAAGGTGTTTCGGTTACTTTGGGATGAGCCTCCATCATCTTGGTATCTACATCAAGAACACCGCCACTCATCATTGCCACGGACGGTAACCTCCAAATCATCTTGGTATCGTGGTATCCCTCCATTGTATATTCCCTTGCCATTGCATTGTTAACCCCTAGCCCATTTTGCGTCACTTGCCTATCGCGACTAGCCATTTGAGTATTGCTGGCAACGTTACTTGTGCACATTAGTGATCTACACCATCCATTGCATACAAACCATATCATATTGGTATCATATCATCTCGTGTGCCTCAAGTTTGTTCCCGCATATACACAATTGCTAACTTGGTTTGTGCATTGTGCAAAAGTGGCCATAAAAATAAGCTTTTAAGCAAAAGAGAAAGAGCAAAGAGCTTGTGTGCAATATCCATAGCATCATACCACATTGCATAAGATTGTCATACTCGATCATCTTGGATCATAACACCGGGAACCATACATACATAGCGTACTTGGGATAGAAGTTGATACATTTTGCATCTTATAGGTTGTGGACAAGTGTCCTATCCGCCTATTGAGCAATCGTGCTAGTGTCTCTCTTGAGTTGTGCAACACGAGATTTTTCTGTGGATTCCACATTTTGTGCTCATCCTTGGTTGCACGACCCCATTTATCTACCCGTGTGTGAGTTTCCGTGTGCCACCCATTTTGCTATTGGTCTACTTGTTTCACTTGCGAATTTGTGAATCTCTTTCAACATTATTGTCTCTTGCTAACATTTTGCATTAAATTTTTTTGTGCCACTATCCTCACCGCGCTCCACCATAAGCCTTATTTGTGTAGGTGTGAGAAATCGACGAGATCGGTACCAATTGTGCTATTTCCTTGTTACATCATTGAGTGGTCATTGATCCATCTTCAACATTGGTCAAGCTACGTTTGGTATAGTTCTTCTCTTTCTCGCACTCATATTTGCTCGAGTCTTGTGATGGATAGGCAAGGCATTTCATCTACGGTCTCCCACAACAACGATGGCACGAACAACTACATCACCAAATCGTCAATCTTCGATCTACAACGACAAATGCAAGACGCACAATCAAGATTGCGAGAGCGCATCGACAACCTCGCCATCGACATACGACACTCCGAAGCACATACAAGAGGCTACTTCAACAACAAGCTTTCCGCACAAAAGGAGGAGGAAGATGCAAGGATGGAGGAGATTCGGACCTTGTTGATCAACTGTTCTTCCCCTTCATCATCCTCAAGGCGGCGACATTCAAGTCACAAGTCTTTGGAGCGAAAACATGATACAAGCGCAAGTCGGCCACATCCACATCTCCATGGCGACCACCATCATGTTCGTGATCCACATCGTCATGAAGGGCAAGTCACCTCCAAGCATCATGTGAACGACGACGATGAACGACATCTAGTACGAGCTCAAGTGCGACAATGACACCATCATCCTGAAGATTCTCCACAAGCACAAATGCACAAGTCCCAACAAGCCCTACTTCATGCCAAGGCCAAGCTTCAAGAGCAAAAGAGAAGATCGCGAGACGAGCACCACCAAGACGGAGCTACGGCTACAACAACCACTTCGGCATCTTCGCCAAGTTCTATCAAGGCATCTTCGCCTTTGGACGTACGACAACTTCGCCTACTTCCCGTGAGCTCGCCTACATCGACATCTTCAACAACGAGGCGACCACCTTCGAGCGAGGGTGACACTTCCATCTTCGGAAGCCCCTCAAAGAAGATGGCCGAGCATGGGAAATTCCCATCGGTCATGGAGTCGAGCTATGAGGCGCCACATCATATGGGACTCCTACAACAAGATGGTGACAAGAAGGTCGAGCAAGGGCCATCCCCTTCGACCACGGCGACGAGCACGAACCTCTTCAACAACATGAAGACGCCGCACATATTGGACTCATACTCCGAGTCAAGCTACGCGAATGCACATGAGACCTTCTCTTTGGTCTCGGAGGAGAGTGATGTTTTGCCACATCCTACGGCATTCATCTTTGGAGACGTTTTCACCTACACCTCTCCGGCACCCACATATGTCGAGATGCCCCAATTGCCATGTGAGGAGAGCCACCACCCCATGAGTAGGATGAGTGACTCCACCATATATGACATTGAGTGCATTTTCTATGAGAGGATGAGTGTGACCACCACTAGCCCCACACTTGAGAGCATGCCACACATCCTATGTGAGGTTGAGAGCCATTTGAGTGACTCCACCAACCATATTAGTCAGAGCATCATACCGGGAGTGAGTGAGCCACAACACTTAGTGAGTGAGGTAGTTTACATGGCATGTGAGGCCACTATGATTTCTATTGACTTAACCTCTACTCCGAGTGTGTTTTCTTCTTTGGTGCTAGGTCTCCTACATGACGACATGCCTATCCTCGACGAGTCCATACCTCCAATGGAGACGACGATGGCCATGGTGGAAGAAGATGAACCCCCCACATGGTACCATCAAGTTGCAACCTCATCTACAACACATGAGCGAGGCTCTAAAGGTAACATAGGTGATGGTACTTCTCTTGTCCCAATAGTGGACTATATTTACCAATGATTGCTTGCATGATGTTGACACACCTATTCCCATGCTTCATGCTAGTGTGACTTCCTCATGTCATGACTTACCTATTTAATTATGATGAATATGATGATGAGCATGTTGAATTGCCTAGTTGTGATGCTATGCTCCAAGGATATCATGTGAACAATCTATAGGTCACGTCATGTTTGACAATCCTTTAAACTTGTCATATGCTATGAGTGAGATCTCCCATATTGCATCATTACAAACTCACCGTAGTAACTATGCATGCCACATTAAAATAAATCCGATTTGCACTTATGGCATAGATGACGAGATGATGGTCATTGGCTTTTGTTTTTCATGCGATGATATTGCCATGCTTCCTCTACATGATTTGCGCAATTCATCTACTATGCCATGCCATGACCACATTGTTCCAAATATGCATTCTTTTGGATGTTGTCAATATTCTCCATGTGATGTTTCCACTAATGCTCATGAGGAGACCCCCATAGTTTCCTCATACATATTAGGAGATTTTGATTCATTCCATACTTTGCTTGATTCCCATGATTACGTGCACCCTATGCATTCCATGAAAACAATGCTCTACATATTTCTCGTGATGCATTACACAATTTGACTCTCCATTATGCTATACATAATAACAAACCCCTCATGATGGATGACATGTTTCTATATAACGCATCTCATTTATTTGAGCATTGGCTATTTTGTGCTAACCAACACATGCACGTGCGCATCATGATGGATGATGTGTACATATAACATGCACACACAATTTTCCCTTTGTCTTTGTTTTGTGTAGGTACTCACGTATACTCGTCAACCTCTCAATCCCAAGAGTTGATGAAACGAGCTCTTGAGAGCAACGATGATTTGGGATCCCATGGATTATCATTCCCCATTCCCTTCGCGCAAGGACTACGCGCATCTCTTTTACTTGGCTCTCACACGGCTATGGGCTATATATCACTTGTTACCTTATTCCCATACTATCGTGTTCACTTTGCATGTTATGCTTGCTTCTATGCCTTTGCCATGCAATTGTGACCCTTGCGTGCATCTATCCATGATACACCATTATGCTACTCCTATGTGTATTTGCATGCTTGGTGGTGATCCTTGTTGCTATTGCCATGTTTATCATGTGCCTCATGCTATTGATGCTTGTTGTGTTGGGAGAGTCATGATGTCCCATTGCTATTTACATATGGCCTCTCACCAATACATTGATGATAACTTGGTCATATCTTAGTTTCATGCTTGTGATATGTCATGTGAATTATTTATGCCCACTATTTGCACACATGACATGCTTGTCATGATTCCTTCTAGTACGTTGCATCTTCGCACTACTAGCTTGCTTGACTTGATCACTATGATTGCTTGCTTTGTCGCATCACCCATGTTCCACTCTTACTCGCTTTCTTGGGTTGATGACATATATGTTCATGCCTCTCACATGATATATCTTGTTCATTGTCGCTTGCCTCCAATTGTTGCATCTATGCTTATTGATCGTGGAGACTTGGACATATTACTTGTGATGCATGCTTGTTTGATTGAGCCTATTGTATTTGGTTGTTCTCGCATCATATGCTTCCATACTATGAAATGCTCCCTTGTCCTTTCTTATGATGAGCATGATGCATACACTTGTTGGGTATCTTACCACACGAATGATAGGTTTTGCATTTCTGCTAACCTCATTTGTTTTTCCAAGTGTTTGTCATGTTCTTTCGTTTTGAAGGATTCACAAGGTGGTACCATCACAAGAGAACTTGGTCATGTGAAGGACGATGCGCGACACCAACATTTTCGACATTCTCATAATGGTGAACTCCTTCCCTTTGAGCCATCCTCAAATACGCATAGTGGATGGGTCACTCTTTCATTGTTGCCTCCTTCTTGTTGTCTACATGATACATCTCGCGAACGGAGGAGCGACATTGATGGTTGGCTCTATGGACCTTTACATTGAGGAGCGTTCACACATATCGGATGCACCTTCGAAACTCCACTCATGCTATGACATCGAGCTTTGGTAAATCAACGCTCCATTGACTTTTTGTACTACCACATTCATATTTGTTGATTGTGCTCACACATGTCATGCTCGATGGACATATCATACTCACCACAAGTTTGCACCCTATGCATGGATTGACTCACATTATGCTTGCCTTGCTGTAACAATTTCCATGTCATCCATGATATATGAGCTTGTGCATTTTCTTAGCAAATTAGTTGTGATCTTCCTTGATGGCATATTCATACATCATGATCATATTGCCAATCATCAATTGCATGATAACTTATTCATATTGAGCATCCATTACCATATTCATGCTATTGATAAACCGTCTCACTATAACATCATTTTGCACTGTGGTTGCATTGATCATATTCACAACACATTTTTGTGTACAATGAATGCTTTCGCTCCCATGAACGCTTTGCATATCATTCTATATCATCTTGATCAGCTTCATGCGGTTTGTCACGAACAATCTTGCCGTACGGACTCATAATTACTTGATGGACACCTTGTGTGCGCTAACCATTGTATTTCTGAGTGTACTTTGTGTTTGCTCATTTTGCATGTACCACATACCAGACACACCTTGGAGTACTTGTATGGCACAATGCTTTCAACTCCGTCCAACTACAAGTCCGTCCATGACTACCGTTTCCATGGTGATGAGGATCACGATCCGAGGTCGGATCTTTCCCAAGGGGGGAGATGATGCAGAGCATCCTACAATCATCCCCATGTACACTATGACTACTCCCCATGCCCCAAGAGGACTTATGACGAGACCTCAAATATACGCCATTGGACACAAGGTGAACTCGCTCCTCTCCGAACCTTCACTTTCTACATGTGAGACATGGCTACTACCTCCAACGTGTGTGCTATGCATGATCAGGTACCTAGAGGAAAGCCACAGAGCGACCACATCCAACGGACGAGCTAGCGAGGATGCCAAGTACAAGGACCAAGAGAAGAAGTTGTCCGAAGTCTATAGCCTCCGGACGACCGGACAATGCCGGACGTCCGACGCCTGGACACTCAACAAGCCAGAAGGGCCAACCGACGGAAGCTACAACGGTCGGACGACCGGCAAGTACCGGAAGTCCGACACACCTCAGGCCCCGGACGACCGAGCGCCACCGGACGACCGGTGCCACGGCGACAGAACAATATTTACGAAAGTTAGAAGACCATCGGACGTCCGGACCATCCCGAGCCTCCGGACGTCCGACGCCTGTCTGCGCACAGAGATTGGGCCTGAGGCCCATGTACCCCTTCGCCCCTCACTTACCCCTTCGTGGCTCTAGACTATATATACTCCTCCACCTCCTCCTTTGAGGGTTAGCAAAGGATTAGCTCATATTAGAGATAGAGCATTGCTCATCCACTTGGTTACCTTCTCCTCGGAGTTCACGACCTCTTCAGAGAAGATCCCCCAAGCGGATTCAAGACCTCCTCATGGAGAAGACCTCAAGACCCCCTCACGGAGAAGACCTCAAGACCTCCTCACGGAGAAGAACTGGTTACCCTATGTATCGTCCCTTGTTGATTGTGGATCATGTATCTCTTTGTGTTTCGAGGATCTAGCATATGTGTGACCTAATCTTGTTGGTTGAGTGATTTCTCTTGCGTTTTCCCTCGTGTTTCCCCTCATGTTCTTCGTGTTCTTCATGGGATTGGCTCCAATCATGAAAGATCGGCCACCTAGGGTTCTACCCTACATCATGTATTGTACAAAATGTTCTTATATTATGGGACGGAGGGAGTAGCTGTTAATGTAAGTACAGTGATAGACGACGTTCAGTCCTTACAAGAGGACTGAAGAGCTAAACCTCTTCAAAAGCATTGGGTTGATTCTAAATTTATGTAAGAGTCCATACGGATCTTATAATGTCCACCAAATGGACGATAACAAGGCTAACATGTGCAGTGATGCTACATAATCAACTAGCTATGAAAGTAAGTATGGCCATACAGGGCAAGAGGTACTCACAAGAGCAATGCAGTGTGTAGTATAGTTGCGAGATTTTGTGGTCCCTTGAGAATGAATGTCCTTCTGCTAATAGTTTTCGTACAAGTGAGATGTTAAGGCTAATGCAGAAATGTAGTTCAAATTGTGATCTGATGTCATAGACAGTACCTTACGCTGCAGACGAGACCAATGTGTAACAAGATTATTCCAGTCACTGTCTGATAAATGTAGCACCGGAGACTTTACAAAAATTTCGTTTAGAGGCTTGCCATTGAAGTGCGCTTGCCTTAGGTAGGAATGATACTTCATCAACTAGTGCTTGAAAAGCGCAACCAACCCTTGCTCATCTTGAAAATCCAGTTTGGTCCTCGCCTATTGAAAAGAATGAAATCTTGTGTCTTCTGTCAGCAGAAACATATGCAGTAATTGCCATGAATAACATTAGTACATTACTTATGCGTAAGTTGCGGAGGAAGACTAGAAATTGTTCTGTGTCTGCAGTATAATCTGTCCATGAAGGTAAGATGTGCACAAAGTTCCTGATAACAATATAAGCTTCATCTTGTAAACTGGGAAGAAATGGAACATGGGTCCTATTTGCTGCAACTGGATTTGGTGTACTCTTTGCTGGAATGGGGGTTTTGCGTCATAGAGCTGGTGCTATGTCAACTAACATCATCATACTATTTGCTACAGTTGGGGTCTGCTGAGCTGGTGCATCAGAGATGATCAGTGTAGTAGGGCTAGAGTCTGCTAGAGTTGGGGCCGTGTTTTGTGGGTCAGGTCATATGCAACTACACCTAATGGGCTATTTGATTTATCAGGTGTCACTACCTTTTCCAAATACTTTGCTCGTGCTCCTCCGCGATCGGCAATCTCCCTCTTCCTTTTGAACATCTGATACACAAGAACAACATATGATGTTGTTCAAAATCTGAGATTCACGAAAACATAAAAAGTAGTCAGATTATCTATGGAATGCATTGCGGATTCAACTCGAAGAGTGTCTCCCTATAAACCCCTGCATATGCAAAGTTCACCCCCCCAACCGTGCAGACTAGACCACACACAGAAATACAAACCTCTTATGTCTCTATAACAGGCAGACACACACTTCAAAGCTGAAGTAGGAACATTAGAATCATATCAACTTCATATTTGAACAAATAAACTAAGGAATTGAAGGAAATATGCCCTAGAGGCAAAAATAAAGTTATTATTTATTTCCTTATATCACGATAAATGTTTATTATTCATGCTAGAATTGTATTAACCAGAAACATAATACATGTGTGAATACGTAGACAAACAGAGTGTCACTAGTATGCCTCTACTTGACTAGCTCGTTGATCAAAGATGGTTGTGTTTCCTAGCCATAGAAATGAGTTGTCATTTGATTAACGAGATCACATCATTAGGAGAATGATGTGATTGACTTGACCCATTCCGTTAGCTTAGCACTCGATCGTTTAGTATGTTGCTATTGCTTTCTTCATGACTTATATATGTTCCTATGACTATGAGATTATGCAACTCCCGTTTACCGGAGGAACACTTTGTGTGCTACCAAACGTCACAACGTAACTGGGTGATTATAAAGGTGCTCTACAGTGTGTCTCCAAAGGTACTTGTTGGGTTGGCATATTTCGAGATTAGGATTTGTCACTCCGATTGTCGGAGAGGTATCTTTGGGCCCACTAAGTAATACACATCACTATAAGCCTTGCAAGCATTGTGACTAATGAGTTAGTTGCGGGATGATGTATTACGGAACGAGTAAAGAGACTTGCCGGTAACGAGATTGAACTAGGTATCGAGATACCGACGATCGAATCTCGGGCAAGTAACATACCGATGACAAAGGAACAACGTATGTTGTTATGCGGTCTGACCGATAAAGATCTTCGTAGAATATGTGGGAACCAATATGAGCATCCAGGTTCCGCTATTGGTTATTGACCGGAGAGGTGTCTCGGTCATGTCTACATAGTTCTCGAACCCGTAGGGTCCGCACCGAAGGTTGTTCGGAGTCCCGGATGTGATAACGGACATGACGAGGAGTCTCGAAATGGTCGAGACATAAATATTGATATATTGGAAGCCTATGTTTGGACATCAGAAGTGTTCCGGGTGAAATCGGGATTTTTTCGGAGTACCGGGAGGTTACCGGAACCCCCCTGTAACTTAATGGGCCTTAGTGGGCCTAGGTGGAAGAGAGGAGAGGAGGCCAGGGCAGGGCCGCACGCCCCTCCCCCCAATCCGAATAGGACAAGGAGAGGGGGGGCGGCGCCCCCCTTCCTTCCTCCCCTCCACCTCTTCCCCCCCTCTCTCCTAGTCCAACATGGAAAAGGGGGGAGTCCTACTCCCGGTAGGAGTAGGACTCCTCCTGGCGCGCCTCTCCCCTTGGCCAGCCGAACCCCCCTTGCTCCATTATATACGGGGGCAGGGGGGCACCTCTAGACACACAATTGACCATTGATCTCTTAGCCGTGTGCGGTGCCCCCCTTCCACCATATTACACCTCGATAATATCGTAGCGGTGCTTAGGCGAAGCCCTGCGTCGGTAGAACATCAACATTGTCACCACGCCGTCGTGCTGACGAAACTCTCCCTCAACACTCGGCTGGATCGGAGTTCGAGGGACGTCATTGAGCTGAACGTGTGCTGAACTCGGAGGTGCCGTGCGTTCGGTACTTGATCGGTCGGATCGTGAAGACGCACGACTACATCAACCGCGTTGTGTTAACGCTTCCGCTTTCGGTCTACAAGGGTACGTGGACAACACTCTCCCCTCTCATTGCTATGCATCACCATGATCTTGCGTGTGCGTAGGAATTTTTTTGAAATTACTACGTTCCCCAATAGTGGTATCAGAGCCTGGTTTTATGCGTTGATGTTATGTGAACGAGTAGAACACAAGTGAGTTGTGGGCGATATAAGTCATACTGCTTACCAGCATGTCATATTTTGGTTCAGCGGTATTGTGAGATGAAGCGGCCCGAACCGACATTACGTGTACGCTTACGCGAGACTGGTTTCACCGTTGCGAGCACTTGTTGCTTAAAGGTGACTGGCGGGAGTCTGTCTCTCTCACTTTAGTTGAACCGAGTGTGGCTACGCCCGGTCCTTGCGAAGGTTAAAACAGCACCAACTTGACAAACTATCGTTGTGGTTTTGATGCGTAGGTAAGAACGCTTCTTGCTAAGCCCGTAGCAGCCACATAAAACTTGCAACAACAAAGTAGAGGACGTCTAACTTGTTTTTGCAGGGCATGTTATGATGTGATATGGTCAAGACATGATACTATATTTTATTGTATGAGATGATCATGTTTTATAACCGAGTTATCGGCAACTGGCAGGAGCCATATGGTTGTCGCTTTATTGTATGCAATGCAATCGCCATGTAATTGTTTTACTTTATCACTAAGCGGTAGCGATAGTCGTAAAAGCAATAGTTGGTGAGACGACAACGATGCTACGATGGAGATCAAGGTGTCGCGCCGGTGACGATGGTGATCATGACGGTGCTTCGGAGATGGAGATCACAAGCACAAGATGATGATGGCCATATCATATCACTTATATTGATTGCATGTGATGTTTATCTTTTATGCATGTTATCTTGATTTGATTGACGGTAGCATTATAAGATGATCTCTCACTAAAATTTCAAGATAAAGTGTTCACCCTGAGTATGCACCGTTGCGAAAGTTCTTCGTGCTGAGACACCACGTGATGATCGGGTGTGATAGGCTCTACGTTCAAATACAACGGGTGCAAAACAGTTGCACACGCGGAATACTCAGGTTAAACTTGACGAGCCTAGCATATGCAGCTATGGCCTCGGAACACTGAGACCGAAAGGTCGAGCGTGAATCATATAGTAGATATGATCAACATAGTGATGTTCACCATTGAAAACTACTCCATTTCACGTGATGATCGGTTATGGTTTAGTTGATTTGGATCACGTAATCACTTAGATGATTAGAGGGATGTCTATCTAAGTGGGAGTTCTTAAGTAATATGATAAATAGAACTTAAATTTATCATGAACTTAGTACCTGATAGTATCTTGCTTGTCTATGTTAATTGTAGATAGATGGCCCGTGCTGTTGTTCCGTTGAATTTTAATGTGTTCCTTGAGAAAGCAAAGTTGAAAGATGATGGTAGCAATTACACGGACTGGGTCCGTAACTTGAGGATTATCCTCATTGCTGCACAGAAGAATTACGTCCTGGAAGCACCGCTGGGTGCCAGGCCTGCTGCAAGAGCAACACCAGAAGTTATGAACGTCTGGCAGAGCAAAGCCGATGACTACTCGATAGTTCAGTGTGCCATGCTTTACGGCTTAGAGCCGGGTCTTCAACGACGTTTTGAATGTCATGGAGCATATGAGATGTTCCAGGAGTTGAAGCTAATATTTCAAGCAAATGCCCGGATTGAGAGATATGAAGTCTCCAATAAGTTCTACAACTGCAAGATGGAAGAGAATAGTTCTGTCAGTGAGCATATACTCAAAATGTCTGGGTATAATAATCACTTGATTCAACTGGGAGTTAATCTTCCGGATGATAGCGTCATTGACAGAATTCTTCAATCACTGCCACCAAGCTACAAGAGCTTCGTGATGAACTATAACATGCAAGGGATGAATAAGACAATTCCTGAGCTCTTCGCAATGCTAAAGGCAGCGGAGGTAGAAATAAAAAAGGAGCATCAAGTGTTGATGGTCAATATGACCACTAGTTTCAAGAAAAAGGGCAAAGGGAAGAAGAAGGGGAACTTCAAGAAGAACAGCAAGCAAGTTGCTGTTCAGGAGAAGAAGCCCAAGTCTGGACCTAAGCTTGAGACTGAGTGCTTCTACTGCAAGCAGACTGGTCACAGGAAGCGGAACTGCCCCAAGTATTTGGCGGATAAGCAGGATGGCAAGGTGAACAAAGGTATATGTGATATACATGTTATTGATGTGTACCTAACTAATGCTCGTAGTAGCAGCTCGGTATTTGATACTGGTTCTGTTGCTAATATTTGCAACTCGAAACAGGGGCTACGGATTAAGTGAAGATTGGCTAAGGACGAGGTGACGATGCACGTGGGAAATGGTTCCAAAGTCGATGTGATCGCGGTCGGCACGCTAGCTCTACATCTACCTTCGGGATTAGTTTTAGACCTAAATAATTGTTATTTGGTGCCAGCGTTAAGCATGAACATTATATATGGATCTTGTTTGATGCGAGACGGTTATTCATTTAAATCAGAGAATAATGGTTGTTCTATTTATATGAGTAATATCTTTTATGGTCATACACCCTTGAAGAATGGTCTATTTTTGTTGAATCTCGATAGTAGTGATACACATATTCATAATATTGAAGCCAAAAGATGCAGATTTGATAATGATAGTGCAACTTATTTGTGACACTGCCGTTTAGGTCATATCGTTGTAAAGCGCATGAAGAAACTCCATACTGATGGACTTTTGGAACCACTGGATTATGAATAACTTGGTACTTGCGAACCGTGCCTCATGGGCAAGATGACTAAAACACCGTTCTCCGGAACTATGGAGAGAGCAACAGATTTGTTGGAAATCATACATACGGATGTATGTGGTCCAATGAATATTGAGGCTCATGGCGAATATCGTTATTTTCTCACCTTCACAGATGATTTGAGCAGATATGGGTATATCTACTTAATGAAACATAAGTCTGAAACATTTGAAAAGTTCAAAGAATTTCAGAGTGAAGTTGAAAATCATCGTAACAAGAAAATAAAATTTCTATGATCTGATCGTGGAGGAGAATATTTGAGTTATGAGTTTGGTCCTCATTTGAAACAATGCGGAATAGTTTCGCAACTCACGCCACCCGGAACACCACAGCGTAATGGTGTGTCCGAACGTCGTAATCATACTTTACTAGATATGGTGTGATCTATGATGTCTCTTACTGATTTACCGCTACCATTTTGGGGTTATGCTTTAGAGACGGCTGCATTCACTCTAAATAGGGCACCATCGAAATCCGTTGAGACGACACCTTATGAACTATGGTTTGGCAAGAAACCAAAGTTGTCGTATCTTAAAGTTTGGGGTTGCGATGCTTATGTGAAGAAACTTCAACCTGATAAGCTCGAACCTAAATCAGAGAAATGTGTCTTCATAGGATACCCAAAGGAGACTGTTGGGTACACCTTCTATCACAGATCCGAAGGCAAGACATTCGTTGCTAAGAATGGATCCTTTCTAGAGAAGGAGTTTCTCTCGAAAGAAGTGAGTGGGAGGAAAGTAGAACTTGATGAGGTAACTGTACCTGCTCCCTTATTGGAAAGTAGATCATCACAGAAACCAGTTTTTGCGACACCTACACCAATTAGTGAGGAAGTTAATGATAATGATCATGACACTTCAGATCAAGTTATTACTGAACCTCGTAGGTCAACCTGATTAAGATCCGCACCAGAGTGGTACGGTAATCCTGTTCTGGAGGTTATGTTACTAGACCATGACGAACCTACGAACTATGAAGAAGCGATGGTGAGCCCAGATTCCGCAAAATGGCTTGAGGCCATGAAATCCGAGATGGGATCCATGTATGAGAACAAAGTATGGACTTTGGTTGACTTGCCCAATGATCGGCAAGCCATTGAAAATAAATGGATCTTCAAGAAGAAGACTGACGCTGACGGTAATTTTACTGCCTATAAAGCTCGACTTGTTGCGAAAGGTTTTCGACAAGTTCAAGGGATTGACTACGATGAGACCTTCTCACCCGTAGCGATGCTTAAGTCTGTCCGAATCATGTTAGCAATTGCCGCATTTTATGATTATGAAATTTGGCAAATGGATGTCAAAACTGCATTCCTGAATGGATTTCTGGAAGAAGAGTTGTATATGATGCAACCGGAAGGTTTTGTCGATCCAAAGGAAGCTAACAAAGTGTGAAAGCTCCAGCGATCCATTTATGGACTGGTGCAAGCCTCTCGGAGTTGGAATAAACGCTTTGATAGTGTGATCAAAGCATTTGGTTTTATACAGACTTTTGGAGAAGCCTGTATTTACAAGAAAGTGAGTGGGAGCTCAGTAGCATTTCTGATATTATATGTGGATGACATATTGCTAATTGGAAATGATATAGAATTTCTGGATAGCATAAAGGGATACTTGAATAAGAGTTTTTCAATGAAAGACCTCGGTGAAGCTGCATATATATTGGGCATCAAGATCTATAGAGATAGATCAAGACGCTTAATTGGACTTTCACAAAGCACATACCTTGACAAAGTTTTGAAGAAGTTCAAAATGGATCAAGCAAAGAAAGGGTTCTTGCCTGTATTACAAGGTGTGAGATTGAGTAAGACTCAATGCCCGACCACTGCAGAAGATAGAGAGAAGATGAAAGATGTTCCCTATGCTTCAGCCATAGGCTCTATCATGTATGCAATGCTGTGTACCAGACCTGATGTGTGCCTTGCTATAAGTTTAGCAGGGAGGTACCAAAGTAATCCAGGAGTGGATCACTGGACAGCGGTCAAGAACATCCTGAAATACCTGAAAAGGACTAAGGATATATTTCTCGTTTATGGAGGTGACAAAGAGCTCATCGTAAATGGTTACGTTGATGCAAGCTTTGACACTGATCCGGACGATTCTAAATCGCAAACCGGATACATGTTTACATTGAACGGTGGAGCTGTCAGTTGGTGCAGTTCTAAGCAAAGTGTCGTGGCGGGATCTACGTGTGAAGCAGAGTACATAGCTGCTTCGCAAGCAGCAAATGAAGGACTCTGGATGAAGGATTTCATATCCGATCTAGGTGTCATACCTAGTGCATCGGGACCAATGAAAATCTTTTGTGACAATACTGGTGCAATTGCCTTAGCAAAGGAATCCATATTTCACAAGAGAACCAAGCACATCAAAAGAAGCTTCAATTCCATCTGTGATTTAGTCCAGGTGGGAGACCTAGAAATTTGCAAGATACATACGGATCTGAATGTTGCAGACCCATTGACTAAGCCTCTTCCACGAGCAAAACATGATCAGCACCAAGACTCCATGGGTGTAAGAATCATTACTGTGTAATCTAGATTATTGACTCTAGTGCAAGTGGGAGACTGAAGGAAATATGCCCTAGAGGCAATAATAAAGTTATTATTTATTTCCTTATATCATGATAAATGTTTATTATTCATGCTAGAATTGTATTAAATGGAAACATAATACATGTGTGAATACATAGACAAACAGAGTGTCACTAGTATGCCTCTACTTGACTAACTCGTTGATCAAAGATGGTTGTGTTTCCTAGCCATAGACATGAGTTGTCATTTCATTAACGAGATCACATCATTAGGAGAATGATGTGATTGACTTGACCCATTCCGTTAGCTTAGCACTCGATCGTTTAGTATGTTGCTATTGCTTTCTTCATGACTTATACATGTTCCTATGACTATGAGATTATGCAACTCCCGTTTACCGGAGGAACACTTTGTGTGCTACCAAACGTCACAACGTAACTGGGTGATTATAAAGTTGCTCTACAGGTGTCTCCAAAGGTACTTGTTGGGTTGGCGTATTTTGAGATTAGGATTTGTCACTCCGATTGTCGGAGAGGTATCTCTGGGCCCACTCAGTAATACACATCACTATAAGCCTTGCAAGCATTGTGACTAATGAGTTAGTTGCGGGATGATGTATTACGGAACGAGTAAAGAGACTTGCCGGTAACGAGATTGAACTAGGTATCGAGATACCGACGATCGAATCTCGGGCAAGTAACATACCGATGACAAAGGGAACAACGTATGTTGTTATGCGGTCTGACCGATAAAGATCTTCGTAGAATATGTGGGAACCAATATGAGCATCCAGGTTCCGCTATTGGTTATTGACCGGAGAGGTGTCTCGGTCATGTCTACATAGTTCTCGAACCCGTAGGGTCCGCACGCTTAATGTTACGATGACAGTTATATTATGAGTTTATATGTTTTGATGTACCGAAGGTTGTTCGGAAACCCGAATGTGATCACGGACATGACGAGGAGTCTCGAAATGGTCGAGACATAAAGATTGATATATTGGAAGCCTATGTTTGGACATCGGAAGTGTTCCGGGTGAAATCGGGATTTTTCGGAGTACCAGGAGGTTACCGGAACCCCCCGGTAACTTAATGGGCCTTAGTGGGCCTAGGTGGAAGAGAGGAGAGGAGGCGAGGGCAGGGCCGCACGCCCCTCCCCCCAATCCGAATAGGACAAGGAGAGGGGGGCGGCGCCCCCCCTTCCTTCCTCCCCTCCACCTCTTCCCCCTCTCTCTCCTTGTCCAAGATGGAAAAGGGGGGAGTCCTACTCCCGGTAGGAGTAGGACTCCTCCTGGCGCGCCTCCCCCCTTGGCCGGCTGAACCCCCCCTTGCTCCTTTATATACGGGGGCAGGGGGCACCTCTAGACACACAATTGATCATTGATCTCTTAGCCGTGTGCGGTGCCCCCCTTCCACCATATTACACCTCGATAATATCGTAGAGGTGCTTAGGCGAAGCCCTGCGTCGGTAGAACATCAACATTGTCACCACGCCATCGTGCTGATGAAACTCTCCCTCAACACTCGGCTGGATCGGAGTTCGAGGGACGTCATCAAGCTGAACGTGTGCTGATCTCGGAGGTGCCATGCATTCGGTACTTGATCGGTCGGATCCTGAAGACGTACGACTACATCAACCGCGTTGTGTTAACGCTTCTGCTTTCGGTCTACGAGGGTACGTGGACAACACTCTCCCCTCTTGTTGCTATGCATCACCATGATCTTGCGTGTGCGTAGGAATTTTTTTGAAATTACTACGTTCCCCAACAGGAATTATGAGTGGCATAATGTTTAGCTTCAAGGGTGGAGTGTTGGTAGTGCGACACAAAGCAAGTAGGCAGATTGTATTCCATGTAAAAGATTGTAGTCTATGAAAAAGGTGGAAATGACACTTTCTTTCTATACAATGCAGTGTGCGTTGCCCACACATGATGGAAGAGATCACACTGAGAAATACTATTCACTCATGTCTGCGGTTCCAGTAACAGGGTGGTCCATCCTAGAAGAATATTGACAATAAATATGACAAGGCAAGCATATATGTAGTGAATCAATCATTACTTGTGAGCTTACCAGGACAAGTATGCAAAATTGTAACTGCAGTAATAGACCGTCCAAAATCTGAATCAAGAAGTTGGTCTAGCACTTATTGTTTGCAACTAATCGACGTGAATAATTGGATATCATATCGAATGAGTAAGAAAGACAAGTAAAATTGTCAACAAACCTGGCCTGAAGTAGTAATCTGGGTCAATGTCACTATGACCAACAATCCAAAATGACTAGTGTGTGTTCCTAGGGCCGGAATTTTGAAACCCTATGAACTTTATAGGTACTAAAGATTACTGAAATACATCTAAACCATTAAGTGTAGGTTGCACTCAATACACAACAAACCCTAATGACAGTCCTGCCTAATGAGTAATGAATGAATTAGAAAATGGTTGATGAGGAGTGGCTGCTGAGTGTTGAGGACGTATCTCAGGATAAATCGGGTTGGCTTGGTGGCTGCTGCACGCCTGAGCCCTGAACGGACTAGTAAGATAGGCACGGCGGCGCGCCCGGGCAGCGGTGACGCTGCTAGGCGAGCGGCTCCTGACCTCCTGTTAGTCCAGAGTCTCCTCCTAGAGTCATGCCGTCTGGGGACGGCAAGTCGCCGGTGAGGCAGACGGCTGGGGGAGAGTAGAGATTGGAAGCGCAGCAGAACAGAAGGGAATCGGGGCCTGGCCCGACCCAAAATCCCAGGGTGGGCCGCGGCCCACCGTGGGCACCCTGTAGAGATACACACCCGAGCAATGTACATTTTCGAAACTAAATTAGGAACATTTAGCTGGCCAATTAAATGACTCTGTTTTAATAATATCATATTCGTATTTGAACAACTATTTAGCATCCATTGTTTGCTTCGAACTAAGAACTAAATTCTAAGAGCTGAAAAGAAAGTACAGTAACCAAGTTACGATCTATTTTCTGGTTCAGATCAAAAAGTTGAGGAGATATGAGGTACCACCTCTCTTGCGGCGCCGTGTAGGCATCAGGGGTGTGATGGCTGTCGGTGGTGTTGAAGCAGATCTGCGATGGTAGACGGGTGGATCGGGGGATAAGTCCCATTGCGGTGGGCAAGAACGTCATGAGAGCGACCCCGGCAAAGAGGACTACGACGCCGATGAAGCGAGAGGACGCGATGCAAGGATCTTGGTCCGTCGCCGTGGATGAGAAACGTCCATCGCTAGCAATGGATGACGCGGTCTTGGTAGGCGCTCCGGCATGGTGGAGGACGGTGGCGATGGATGGGGTGGAGGACAACGGCGATGGATGGGGTGGCAGACGGAGGAGGCTGGTGTGGGGATGGTGTTCTAGCGGGGACGGTGTATGAATGGGAAAATGGAGGGATAGGTACGGGGAACTATGTTTTTGGGATGCGCCTGGCTGAAATATGGGAAAGTTATGAACTTAGCCCCCATTTAAAATTTGGACGTCTCATCAGTTGGGGATAGGACGGTAATCTTGCATCTCGCCAATATTTTTGCCCAGAGCGATTTCGGGCGAGGAGAGGGTGTTCTGGCACCCACGGTTTGCGCCCACGGTGTATGAACGGGGCTGACAGGTAGGGCGGTTGTGTCACGTCTGAGTGAAGTTACAAACCTGCCCCTATTGAAAATATTTGCCTACATCGATTTCGGCCGAGTCGAGTATGTTTTGCCGCCAACCGTGTATGAATGGGGAAATGGAGCGAGAGATAAAGGTCTTTCGGACGAGCTTGAATCAAATTTTTTTTGCCGGCCATGTTTAGCGCCCACCGTGTCAGAATGGTCTCAGAGGCGATCGTGTCACGTATAATTGAAGTTACTAACCTACTCCTATTGAAAGCAGTGGAAATCAGGCTGATGGATTGTCCATGTAAGGGGTAGACAGTAATTTCCATCTCCCAAACACTTGTCTTCGGGCAGCCAACGTGGGAGTGGACATTTTTCCGCTTCTTTCGTATTTTGGGACAATAAGCATCCATGTTTACCCTGGCAACTAAATTCGAATCCATTTTGTATTCCTATACGAATCTTTAATTCTATGTGTTCTTATATATCTTCAAAAGCACGACAAAGATGTATTCCACTGTCATATATGAATATGATTTACAAATGCCGATACTCGAATTCAGAAGCTAGAATCCAGTTTAAGGTGAATTCAAATATTTGAAACCACTTTACGTCCAACTCAAGTGTCACACGCAGCATAATGTGTACTCCCATTTAGATATGTGCACAAGCGATGTATCAAGATTCAAATACCGAGTCGATCAACCAATAATGTACAAAACTAACAGACATATAAACACTCATAGAGTATATGGATCAGTAATATCAACTAACATACATAAGTCAGGCCGATGTACTTTTTTTGCTAGAAGAGCATGCTTTTTTTAGCGAAGCTAGTACATCATCTGGGCCCTTTCCGATGCATACCACTTAAGGTCCCTGTATACTACTATTATTGCTGAATGCACATTCAGCCCGATTGGCATATTTGTAGGTCTGGCACAACAATCAAAATGAAATGTATCAGAGTCTTATCAATTAATACAGACTTCATCTCTAAGTGCAGAAGCAGAATCTCTAAAAAATGGTTTGATCGATTACATGAACAAACAACACAAAGGTTATTCAACGATGGAATGAACATTTCACCTATGATTTACCAAGTGGGAATTTAATTTCCTTTTTTCCTTCAGGACCTTAACAATGCGGTCAGTCTCAGCTTGCTTCATTTTGAAATCCACCAAATATTTAATGGTTGTCTTGAGTACTGCTTGTGATTGTGCTGTTGGCATCGAGCTTGCGCAAACGGACAGTCGCAGCTTCATCACTAAGTCCAGAAGCGGAATCTCTTTCTACTAATAGTTTAGCCTCTAGAGAATCAGTAGTTGGCAATTCATGATGCACGATTGGGCCGGTGCCACTGTTGTGGGATGATACAACGTCCATGGGGACCTCGCTCTTTGATCTTGGGCTAACCTGTTTTGCCATTAAAGTTCCGATTGGATTCTGAAAAGTTGAAGTTAGCAAAACATCTCAACTGGGAGTTATTACAGCAAACCAGTTAAACAAACACGGAATTAAAGAGTTTCAATTGGATGCTGAAAAGTAGTTATTAACATCATTTTAACCGGTTGCAGCAGCAAGGCAGTTAAACAAACAAGTTTTGCAAAAGGTACCTGTTGTGGCATTGGAGTTTCTCTTGGATCCTGAAAAGTTGAGTAGTCAGTAACTTGATTAGAGTAAAAAATTATAGCAGGAAACCTGTTACACAAATATATTTTTGAAAATGTACCTGTTGTACAATTGGACTTCCAATTGGATCCTGAAAACTTGAAGTTGGTAAGATGATTACAGCAACAAGTTACAGTAGAAAACCAGGTAAACAAGGAAGTTTCTGAAAACATACCTGTTGTGCCAACGGAGTTTCAGTTGGATCCTATAAACTTGAATGTTAGCAATCACAAATAAAGTGTTGCAAAAGCCATAAGAAACTAACATCAAACTAGTAAAACTAACCAGTTTGGCAATCTTTTTAATTACACATGAATTAGTAAAACTAACAAGTTCTTGGCAACGTATTAAAGTAACAAGTCGTTACCGTTTACCAGCAACACAGACATCTGTAAATTTCTTTAATGTAACCAAAATGATTCCAACACATATATAAGTTAAAAAGACGGTGTCCCTCATATAAACCTGACAGTTGTCTCTATATGAACATGCAAACATTACTAGTGCTACAAGTGATAAGAGAAAACCATTTAAACAAACATGATATTAGAACGTAAATTACACGTGAATTCTGCTACACCCTAGAAGTACATATGACCAGCTATCTATGTGCTTAAGTAGTTATTTAAGTTTAGGCAAACAGGTAATTCTTAACAGTAAGTATCAAACACTGCGGTCTATAATAGGATTAACAGGTTATGGCATTATGTAATCAGTAGCAAACTGAATTAAGCCAAGCTATGTAATTGAACAATTTTGCAATAAGTGGCTAACTAAAATTCCGAGAAGCAAGTAACTGAACTTACGCTAGCTCTTTGTAC
Organism: Triticum aestivum; assembly: GCF_018294505.1. Lineage (NCBI taxonomy): Eukaryota > Viridiplantae > Streptophyta > Magnoliopsida > Poales > Poaceae > Triticum > Triticum aestivum. The sequence continues at coordinate 345,981,193 of NC_057802.1, read as the reverse complement.
AGGCACACTGCAACTTCTTTTTCGCTTACAAGGTTCTACGAAGGAGTCCATGGCATCAATTGCTTGGATACACAATCCCAATACTTCTTTCTTCCCACACTGCATTGGTAAGTCAAATGGTTAATCTGATAAGATGGTGCATCCTTGATATGTTATATGAGGACGAGTTTTCAGACTAGTTGTAGCCACACACATCACATTGGTTTTATTGTATATTTCATGCGATTACATTTCGCATATCGAGATCTAAGCAATCTACAATAGGATGAAAAGACTCGCATCCTTCACATTATTGGCGAACTCGGTTCATAGAAACAAGCAATTCAACCATTCTGTGGATAAATCAAAAGCGCCACTGGAATAGTTTTCACTACCCCAATCATACACGCAAAAAGAGGCGACACCACCGTAGGGGCTGGTATGGGCGGCCGCCTCGGGTGGCTGGAAAGTGTGCACCTAGTTTGAGTCGTCCAGGTTGGCCCAGGCTAGTTTTGTTCGTCCCAACGCACGAGCAGGCAATGTAAAAAATGAAGAAAAATGTTTCAATTTGGATGGGGCAATAACATAAGTGCAAGGCAGGCCCTATAGCAGGCTCGCGGCCCAAACGAGCGCCTCCCATATCGATCGACGGCAGGAAAAATCCGAATTCGTTCGCTCCACCCTCCAGTCTGGTTTGCTCCTAACCTAGCCGCCGCTGCATAGACCGACACAGCACTTCCTTGCGCCTTCGTTGGATGGCGCTCGCTGGGCTTCAAGCGAATGGAAGGACAAGAATATGAAGATCCAACCCTGGGTGTAGCCTGCGTGGGAGGCAGCGGCGGCAGCATGGGCATGGCATCGAGCTTGCGCAAACGGACTGTCGCAGCTTGCAAGAGCAGCATGCGCAACGAGCAGGTACATCACATCCCTGATTATATCTAATTCAACTGTTCAATTTCTGGCCAATAGTTAAACCCGACGGTGTTGTAAAACTGCCTATATGTAGGGAATCTATGAGAAAATGAATCCAATTTCTGCTTATTTTATAACTCCCCCAATCAATACTGAACTGACTGAACCTAATGTATCTAATCAAGTTTCCAGTGCAAACATACAAGCTGATGTTGTTCTTGAGCCTGAAGTGTCTAACGAGCAGACTGCTAATGAAGGGTTTGATGCAAACATTTTACATGCTCCTGGTGATGAAACATATTGTGTCTAATTAGGGATCTAATGCAAGCATTTTGCAAGCTCCCATTGAAGGATTTAGTGTCTAATGATGTTCTGCTATGTTGAGAGAGACATAGAGATTTGTAGGCATTGATAGCAAGCAAATTATAGTACATTTTCATGGCTTGAGGTAACGTCGAGGCCATCTACCAGAAAGTTCCCGTATCATGACAACGTAGCATAAATACTTTTCTAATCAATTGTTTGAAACTATTGGCATGCTTGTGCAGGATAGATATATTGATATGTAGTTCGCGCACTGGTTATAGGTGGGATTACACTTCGATATTTTTAGCCAGAGAACGAATAATTTAAGCAGGTACAGACCATGTTAGTAGTCCTTGTACACCATGTTGCATTTTGTGTTTTTTGGTGCTTACATCATTTAGTGTTTTATAATCTGAACTACTTTGGATCATTAGCTAGTTTTCAAAGTGCAAGTAGCTTCACGTTTCTCAAGTTATGTTGATTTCCGGAGTGCAAGGGCCTTCGTATTTTTTAAGTTAAATTTGCGCCCTTGGTAACTCGAATTCATGGATCCGCCACTTCACACAAACCATACACGCAGGCCAGCACGAATTAAATGAAATGCAGGGACTTACGCTAGCTCGTTGTATAGACTCACTGCAGCTCTGCTTGCGCTTGGGATGTTCCATGTACAAGTCCATGTTACCACTTCCTTGGATGTGCAGGCCTTGTGCTCCTTGCGTCCCCCTCTGCATTTTTGACACGGCAAATGGTTGATGAAATAAGAGGAATCGACCTTGCTGTTGTACCGGAGGACAGATACTTACAAGGTTATACGGGTGTGCAGGATGTGTACCAGATCCCGTAGAGCCGTCATGCTTCGCTAAAAAATGGTTTTGCTTGTTTCAGATGATATCTAAGAGTTAAAGTCAGAGTTGCATAGGCGTGTAAGCTAAGAGAGCAGTGAAAGGATATCCAAACATCGTTGGAACAGTGCACAAGGGAGTGATAGGTGGATACCTAGTTCGGGCCGGTTGTCGGTGTCAAAACCGTCAGATCTCGGGTAGGGGGTCCCGAACTGTGCGTCTAAGGTCGATGGTAACAGGAGACAGGGGACACGATGTTTACCCAGGTTCAGGCCCTTTCTATGGAGGTAATACCCTACTTCCTGCTTGATTGATCTTGATGAATATTAGTATTACAAGAGTTGATCTACCACGAGATCGTAATGGCTAAAACCCTAGAAGTCTAGCATGTATGATTATGATTGCCTCTTGATGTCTACTACACAACCTTCTTCTTGTAGACGTTGTTGGGCCTCCAAGTGCAGAGGTTTGTAGGACAGTAGCAAATTTCCCTCAAGTGGATGACCTAAGGTTTATCAATCCATGGGAGGCGTAGGATGAAGGTGGTCTCTCTCTAACAACCCTGCAACCAAATAACAAAGAGTCTCTTCTGTCCCCAACACACCCAATACAATGGTAAATTATATAGGTGCACTAGTTCGGCGAAGAGATGGTGATACAAGTGCAATATGGATGGTACATATAGGTTTTTGTAATCTGAAAATATAAAAACAGCAAGATAGCAAGTGATAAAAGTGAGCGTAAACGGTATGGCAATGCTAGGAAATAAGGCCTAGGATTCATACTTTCACTAGTGCAAGTTCTCTCAACAATAATAACATAATTAGATCATATAACAATCCCTCAACATGCAACAAAGAGTCACTCCAAAGTCACTAATAGCGGAGAACAAACGAAGAGATTATTGTAGGGTACGAAACCACCTCAAAGTTATTCTTTCTGATCGATCTATTCAAGAGTCCGTAGTAAAATAACACGAAGCTATTGTTTCCATTCGATCTATCCTAGAGTTCATACTAGAATAACACCTTAAGATACAAATCAACCAAAACCCTAATGTCACCTAGATACTCCAATGTCACCTCAAGTATCCGTGGGTATGATTATACGATATGCATCACAAATCTCATATTCATCTATTCAACCAACACAAAGAACTTCAAAGAGTGCCCCAAAGTTTCTACGGGGGAGTCAAGACAAAAACGTGTGCCAACCCCTATGCATAAGTTCACAAGGTCACTGAACCCGCAAGTTGATCACCAAAACATACATCAAGTAGATCACATGAATATCCCATTGTCACCACAGATAAGCACATGCAAGACATACATAAAGTGTTCTCAAATCCTTAATGACTCAATCCGATAAGATAACTTCAAAGGGAAAACTCAATCCATTACAAGAGAGTAGAGGGGGAGAAACACCATAAGCTCCAACTATAATAGCAAAGCTCTCGGTACATCAAGATCGTGCCAAATCAAGAACACGGGAAAGAGAGAGAGAGAGAGAGATCAAACACATAGCTACTGGTACATACCCTCAACCCTAAGGGTGAACTACTCCCTCCTCGTCATGGAGAGCACCGAGATGATGAAGATGGCCACCGGTGAGTGATCCCCCCTCCGGCAGGGTGTCGGAACAGGGCCCCGATTGCATTTTGGTGGCTACAGAGGCTTGCGGTGGCGGAACTCCCGATCTAGGTTATGTTCTGGAGGTTTCTGTATTTATAGGAATTTTTGGCGTCGGTCTCATGTCAGGGGGGTCTGCGAGTCGTCGAGATAGGGGCCCACGCCCAGGGGGGTAGGGCGCGCCCCCACCCTCGTAGACAGCCCGGGAGTCTTCTGGCCCAACTCTTTTACTCCGGGGGCTTCTTTTGGTCCATAAAAATCATCAAAAATTGGCACGTCAATTGGACTCCATTTGGTATTCCTTTTCCGCGATACTCAAAAACAAGCAAAAACCGGAACTGCCACTGGGCTCTAGATTAATAGGTTAGTCCCAAAAATCATATAAAATAGCATATAAATGCATATAAAACATCCTAGATGGATAATATAATAGCATAGAACAATCAAAAATTGTAGATACGTTGGAGACGTATCAAGCATCCCCAAGCTTAATTCCTTCTCGTCCTCGAGTAGGAAAATGATAAAAACGGAACTTTTTATGTGGAATGCTACCTAACATAATCTTCAATGTAATTTTCCTTATTGTGGCATGAATGTTCAGATCCGAAAGATCCAAGACAAAAGGTTAATATTGACATAAAAATAATAATACTTCAAGCATACTAACCAAGCAATTATGTCTTATCAAAATAACATAGCCAAAGAAAGCTCATCCCTACAAATCATATAATTTGGCCAGGCTTCATTTTCGTCACACAAAAATATTCTCATCATGCACAACCCCGATGACAAGCCAAGCAATTGTTTCATACTTTAGTATTTTCAAACTTTTTCAACTTTCACGCAATACATGAGCGTGAGCCATGGACATAACACTATGGGTGGAATAGAATATGATGATGGAGGATGTGTGGAGAAGACAAAAAAGGAGAAAGTCTCACATTGATGTGGCTCATCAACGGGCTATGGAGATGCCCATCAATTGATGTCAATGCGAGGAGTAGGGATTGCCATGCAACGGATGCACTAGAGTTATAAATGTATGAAAGCTCAACAAAAGAAACTAAGTGGGTGTGCATCCAACTTGCTTGCTCACGAAGACCTAGGGCATTTGAGGAAGCCCATTGTTGGAATATACAAGCCAAGTTCTATAATGAAGAATTCCCACTAGTATTTGAAAGTGACAATATAAGAGACTCTCTATCATGAAGATCATGGTGCTACTTTGAAGCACAAGTGTGGAAAAAGGATAGTAGCATTGTCCCTTTTATTTCTTTATTTCTTTTTTTTGTTTTGGTTTTTTTGGGCCTTTAATGATGATCATCACACTTCTATTTATTTACAACTCAAAGATTACAACTCGATACTAGAACAAAGTATGACTCTATATGAATGCCTCTGGCGGTGTACCGGGATGTGCAATAAAACAAGAGTGACATGTATGAAAAAATATGAATGGTGGCCTTGCCACAAATACGATGTCAACTACATGATCATGCAAGGCAATATGACAATGATGAAGCATGTCATAATAAATGGAACGGTGGAAAGTTGCATGGCAATATATCTCGGAATGGCTATGGAAATGCCATAATAGGTTGGTATGGTGGCTGTTTTGAGGAACATATAAGGAGGCTTATGTGTGATAGAGCGTATCATATCACGGGGTTTGGATGCACCGGCGAAGTTTGCACCAACTCTCGAGGTGAGAAAGGGCAATGCACGGTATCGCAAAGGCTAGGAATGATGGAAGGGTGAGAGTGTGTATAATCCATGGACTCAACATTAGTCATAAAGAACTCACATACTTATTGCAAAAATCTACAAGTCATCAAAACCAAGCACTACGCGCATGCTCCTTGGGGGATAGATTGGTAGGAATAGACCATCGCTTGTCCCCGACCGCCACTCATAAGGAGGACAATCAAAGAAACACCTCATGCTGGAAATTTGTTACACAATGGTTACCATACGTGCATGCTACGGGACATGCAAACTTCAACATAAGTATTTCTCAAATTCACAATTACTCTACTAGCACGACTCTAATATTACCATCTTCATATCTCAAAACAATCGTCAAGTATCAAACTTCTCATAGTATTCAATGCACTTTATATGAAAGTTTTTTATTATACCCATCTTGGATGCCCATCATTAGGACTAATTTTATAACCAAATTACATTAGCATGCTGTTCTAAAAGACTCTAAAATAATATAAGTGAATCATGAGAGATCAATAATTTCTATAAAATAAAACCACCACCATGCTCTAAGAAGGTATACGTGAAGCACTAGAGCAAATGACAAACTACTCCAAAAGATATAAGTGAAGATCAATGAGTAGTTGAATAATTATGTAACTATGTGAAGACTCTCTAACATTTAAGAATTTCATATCTTGGTTTTTTATTCAAAAAGCAATCAAAACAAAATAAAATAAAATGACGCTCCAAGAAAAACACATATCATGTGGTGAATAAAAATATAGCTCCAAGTAAAGTTACCGATGAACGAAGACGAAAGAGGGGATGCCATCCGGGGCATCCCCAAGCTTAGGCTCTTGGTTGTCCTTGAATATTAGTTTGGGCTGCCTTGGGCATCCCAAAGATTAGGCTCTTACTACTCCTTATTCCATAGTCCATCGAATCTTTACCCAAAACTTGAAAACTTCACAACACAAAACTCAACAGAAAACTCCTAAGCTCCGTTAGTATAAGAAAATAAATCATCACTTAGGTACTGTTGTGAACTCATTCTAAATTCATATTGGTGTAAAATATACTGTATTCAAACTTCTCTATGGTTCATACCCTCCGATACTACTCATAGATTCATCAAAATAAGCAAACAACACAATGAAAACAGAATCTGTCAAAAACAGAACAGTCTGTAGTAATCTGTATCATTCGAATACTTCTGTAATTCCAAAAATTCCGAAATATATTTGTGGACCTGAGGAATTTGTCTATTAATCATCTGCAAAAACAATCAACCTAAAATCACTCTCGAGTAAAAAATGACAGCTAATCTCGCGAGTGCAAAAGTTTCTGTTTTTTTACAGCAAGATCGCAAAGACTTCACCCAAGTCTTCCCAAAGGTTCTACTTGGCACAAACAATGTTTAAAACAATAAAACCACATTTAAACAGAGGCTATATAAATTATTTATTACTAAATAGGAACAAAAGGTAAAGAACAAAAATAAAATTGGGTTGCCTCCCTACAAGCGCTATCGTTTAACGCCCCTAGCTAGGCATGATGATTTCAATGATGCTCACCTAAAAGATAAGAATTGAAATATAAAGAGAGCATCATGAAGAATACGACTAGAACATTTAAGTCTAATCCACTTCCTATGCGTAGGGATATTGTGAACAAACAACTTATGGGAACAATAATCAACTAGCATAGAAAGGCAAAACAAGCATAACTTCAAAATTTTAAGCACATAGAGAGGAAACTTGATATTATTGAAATTCCTACAAGCATATGTTCCTCCCTCATAATAATTTTCAGTAGCATCATGAATGAATTCAACAATATAACCGTCACATAAAGCATTCTTTTCATGATCCCCAAGCATATAAATTTTATTACTCTTCACATAAGCAAAATTCTTCTCATTCAGAATAGTGGGAGTATCATAAGAAACTCGAATACTATAAATTGTTTCCACATTAAAAGAGTAATGTTCAGAAAAATGGTAATCATAATCATGACAAGTTTTATAAATATAATCATCACTACTTTTTATAGCATAAGTGTCATCACAATAATCATCATAAGTAGCAACTTTGTTCTCATCATAATCAATTGAAACCTCTTCCAAGATAGTGGAATCATTACTAAATAAAATCATGACCTCTCCAAATCCACTTTCATAATTGTCACAATAAGATTCAACACCCTCCAAAATAGTGGGATCATTACTTCCTAAAGTTGACACTCTTCCAAACCCACTTTCATCAATATAATCATCATAAATAGGAGGCATGCTATCATCATAATAAGTTTGCATATCAAAACTTGGGAGGTTAAAAATATCATCTTCATAAAGCATAGTATCCCCAAGCTTGGGACAAACATTAATTGCAGCAAATAAATTATCAAACATGTCATTCTCATCAAACATAGCATCCCCAAGCTTGGGCCTTTTCATATCATAAGCATAATCATTCTCATCATTAATAGTATGGATAACACCAATAGTATAGCAATTATCATCATCACAATGAGTAATAGGAGCAACATCACTTGGGAGGGATACCTTTTTACCTTTGCTTCTCCGTCTTTTCTTTTTCTTCTTCGCATCATGTGTGGGTTTAATCCTCTTTTTGAAGCTCCTTATTAATGAGATTGGTTGAATCGAAGGCTCCTCCTCGTTACCTGATTCATCATAAGAAATAATAGGAGGATATTGGGAAGTCTCTTCCCTTTCATTAGTATTATCTTCATCTTCTATTTGTTTTCTTGTCTTTATGTAATTGGCAATATAAAAATTTTCAATGCAATTCACCGCACAATACATATAAATTTCCTCTAGATCAAAATCAATAATTGTCTCAAGGGCAAATTCTGGAATATCCTTAGTTATACGTTTCATTTCTTCATAACCCAGAAGCAAACTAAGTTCATTATGATGCGCAAGGGAAATCAAGTCATCACAATTTTTGGACACGATACGATCATGAAACAATTTGCATTGGATATTTAAATGACCACGTTCATTGCAAAGTTCACAAGGATGGCTAATAAAATTTAAATTTTCAGCACAAACATCTAGCCTTTCTTGCAACCATTTAGTTTCTAAATACTTATGCCTCTTGCAAAATCTATCTTCCCTATTTGGTGTGTACTTGCAAACTCTATGCACTCCACAAAAATTGACATGCTTATAAGACACATTTTCATCATGACTAGTGCAATCTTCATTAGTACCATGGATAGTCAAAGAGTTCCACTACTAGGAAAAGGGCTATAGATGGAATGGCCACTAATGGCGCACCAGACATGTGGTGCGCCACTACTATATAGCAGTGGCGCACCATGTGCTGGTGCGCCATTAGTGTGAAAGACACTAATGGCGCACCAGACACACGGTGCGCCACTAGTAACAATTTTTTTTTCCAAACATACTAATGGCGCACCAGGGCACAGTGCGCCATTACTAGTTCTAACTAGTAATGGCGCACCAGCCACATAGTGCGCCACTACTATATTTTTTATTTTTTATTTTTTTGCAAAACTACTAATGGCGCACCAGGGAACAGTGCGCCATTACTAGTTTAAACTAGTAATGGCGCACTGTTCCCTGGTGCGCCATTAGTGTTTTTTTTTGCAAAACTACTAATGGCGCACCACCAGCAGGTGCGCCATTAGTAACCAGGGTTACTAATGGCGCATTTGTTGGTGGTGCGCCATTAGTAACCTGGGACGAGCTAGATATTTTGGACAGCCACACCTACCCACTCACTTTCCCCACTTCATTCTCTCCACCTCCTCCTCCAAGCTTGTCTCGGCTGCCTCCTCCTCCTCACCTCATTTGCACCATAAATTCATCCAAATTAAGTGGTTAAATTACCTTTTTTTGATAGGTAAGTAAGGGGGAAGCTATCTTTATGTTGTTCTCCCTCCAACAACGTGCACATGCACTTTTTATGGCCTAGCTAGATCTATGTATGTTTGTGGTGTTGCATATGTTTGTGGTGTTGCATATATGTTTGTGTTTGCAGGTACCGGTATTTGAAATGCGATAGTTGCCAATATTTTGCCGGAATGTTGATTCATTTCCGTTTCGGCGAGAATTTTGGCACTATGCATTCTTTTTGGTCCTATTTTTAGGGAAAGTCATGCCAAATTTTTTCTTGGTTCTAAAATATCGTTTTGCTCTACCCCGCAGGCGACCATGGTCCGCACGATGACCGAAGGCATCGTGAATAGGTTTTTGAGCTCCGCGAAGGCCGAGATGCTTGAAAAGAACGAGACGGAGATAAGATGTCCGTGTCGAAGATGCAAGCTGAAGAGCCTTATTGCGGACCCGGATTCCGGGCAGGTGCGGGACCACCTGCTCTTGCGTGGTTTCATGGATGGCTATCGGTGGCAAGGTGATGAAGATGACTATGAAGTCGTCCATGGGGGCCGGGCAAGAAATGAGGAAGGGCAGCAAGACAACCACCGCGTCTCGGGCGGGCGAGAAGACGAAGAATCTCCAGGACATGATCACGACGGTGATGCTGTACACAGTCATCATGTAGAAGATGCCGGACATGATGATGAGGAAGATGCGGGAGCAGACGAAGGGCATGATCATGAAGATGAAGATGCCGGCGGAGCAGACGACGATGGACCATCGATGGGCTGGGTGCAGGACCCTCATATTCAAGAGCTGCTTCTCAAGCAGACGGATAACGCAAGAGCTGCCGCCCGAGAGAAAGCCAAGCTGGATCAACTGGAGATAGACGCGGTTACTCCATTGTATGAAGGATGCAGGCCCGAGGATACCCGCCTGAAAGTAACGCTCATGGCTCTGGAGATGAAGGTAAAACACAAAATGACCGACGCATGCTTCGACGAGAACATGTCATTCTGGCACGAACGTCTTCCCAAGGGGAACAAGTGCCCGACCAGTTTCGAGGAGGCGAAGAAAATCGTGTGTCCTCTGGATTTACCGCACGTGAAATACCATGTGTGCATGAACAATTGCATCATTTATCGGGACGAGCACGCGGAGTCTACCATATGTCCGGTGTGCGGCGTCACTCGATACAAGAAGAGGAAGAAAGCTCCTCGAAAAGTGGTGTGGTACTTTCCGATCACTCCTCGTCTGCAGCGGTATTTCGCGGACCCTAAGGTAGCAAAGCTCCTGCGTTGGCACGCGGATAGGGAGGAGAAGAAGCGAGAAGATGACGCAAATGATCCGGAGATAAATAAAAAAGACAAGATGCTGAGTCACCCTAAGGATGGGAGCCAGTGGCAAGCGTTGAACTTCGAACACCGAGAATTTGGGAAGGATCCAAGGAACATCGTGCTGGGCGCGAGCACCGATGGAGTCAATCCGTTTGGTAGCCAGAGAAGCACACATAGCACCTGGCCTGTGTTTGTGTGGATGTACAACCTTCCCCCCTGGTTGTGCATGAAGAGGAAGTACATTCACATGAGTATGCTAATTGAAGGGCCGAAACAACCAGGGAACGACATCAATCTGTATCTGGGGCTGCTGAAAGAGGAGCTAGACACGCTGTGGAAAACGCCAGCCAATACGTGGGACGCCGCAGAGAAAGAATATTTCCCTATGAGAGCCGCACTGCTCACGACGGTGCACGACTATCTCGGTTACGGATATCTCGCGGGGCAGGTGGTCCACGGATTTTCTGGATGCGTCAGGTGCATGGATGACACAACGTATCGCCAGCTAGATAGAGATCCCGGGTCTTCGAAAACCGTGTTCATGGGACATCGAAGGTGGCTTCGCGACGATGACCCGTGGAGGAAACGCAAGGATCTGTTCGATGGTGAAACCGAACCCCGAAGACGCCCGCGTACGAGGAGCGGCGAGGAAATAGACGAGCTGTTGAAAAATTGGAAAGATTGCCCACTGCCGGGAAAGAAGCAAAAGGCGCCAGAGCCGGGAAAGAAGCGAAAGGCGCCAGAGCCGCTGCTGAAGGTATGGAAAACGAGGTCTGTTTTCTGGGACTTGCCGTACTGGAAGATCCACCGTGTGCCTCACAGCCTTGATGTCATGCATATCACAAAGAACGTGTGCGAGAGTCTGCTTGGTACCCTGCTCAACATGCCAGAGAGGACCAAAGATGGGCCGAAAGCAAGGGCAGACTTGAAATCAATGGGCATCAGGGAGGAGCTTCACGCTAATGATGATGATGATGATGAGGCGAAGCAGGACACGGAAAGTCGTCGCAAAGGCAAAAAGGCCAAGAAGACCGGAAATGACTTCCCTCCCGCGTGCTTCACTCTAAGTCAGGAGGAGATCGATCAATTTTTCACCTGCCTCGTAGGAGTAAAACTTCCTTACGGTTACGCGGGGAAGATAAGCAGATACCTAGACTCAGCGAAGCAGAAGTTCAGCGGGATGAAGTCTCACGACTGTCACGTGCTGATGACGCAGATACTTCCAGTTGCAATCCGTGGGATCATGGACGCGCACGTCCGTGAAACGCTATTTGGCCTATGCAACTTTTTCGACGTCATCTCTCGGAAGTCGGTTGGCGTGAGGCAACTCAGAAGGCTACAGGAAGAGATCGTGGTGATACTATGCGAGCTTGAGATGTACTTCCCGCCCGCATTCTTCGACGTTATGGTGCATCTGCTGGTCCATATCGTGGAGGATATCATCCAACTCGGGCCGACGTTCCTGCACAGCATGATGCCGTTCGAAAGGATGAATGGTGTCATCAAAGGATACGTTCGCAACATGTCACGTCCAGAGGGAAGCATAGCCAGGGGCTTTCTGACCGAAGAGTGCATCTCCTACTGCACGAATTATCTAGGCATCGAGAACCCCGTTGGTCTGCCCGTCAACAGGCACCTCGGCAGGCTCGCTGGATGGGGTCACCGTGAGGGTCGCCGCGAAATGCATGTCGACTTCGATGGTCGACTCGCCGACTTTGAAAGAGCAAACCTAGTCGCGCTACAACACATAGACGTGGTCGATCCTTGGGTGGTAGAGCACAAAACCTTTATTGAGAAGACGTACAATGACCGAGGCCAACAGAGGACGGACGGAGATATAATCAAAGAGCACAACTCATGTTTCACGCGTTGGTTCAAGCAGAAGCTTCTGTCGTACCCTTTACATGAGGATTCTTCCGCGGAAGAACAACTCATATTCGCCTTGTCACAGGGCGCCGAGCACAACCTGATGACGTATGAGGCGTACGATATCAACGGCTACACATTCTACACCGAGGACAAGGACATGAAGAGCGATGGTTATCAGAACTCCGGGGTAACGATGGAATCCTACACCGGTAACGACAAGGACAGATACTACGGAAGGATCGAGGAGATCTGGGAGCTGAGCTACGCTGGAGAGAAGGTCCCGATGTTCCGTGTCAGATGGGCCAAGAGCGTCATAAAAGAAGACCGGTATTTCACCACCATGGTTATACCCGAAGCCAAATCCAAGACCGCAGGCGCGAACGTCACCGCGAAAAATGAGCCATGGGTACTGGCTTCCCAAGTGGACCAATGCTTCTTCATTACCGACCCGTCAAAGCCCAGTCGTGTTGTCGTGAGGAGAGGCAAAAGGAAGATCATCGGAATGGATGGAGTCGCCAATGAGCAAGACTTCGACAAGTATCAGCATACACCACAAGAAGAAGCAGGACCACCCTACCTAAAGGACATCCGTTCAAGAGAAGAACTCCATTTACGAAAAATAAGGGCAAGAAGATTGTGAACAGATAGCTAGCTAAGATCGATTGTATTTAAATTGTAGCCTTCATTTCTTGATTGTATTTCATGGGCACTTTTTGAACTCAAGAATATTTTTAAATTTCATGGACACTCGATCTCGATCCCCCTCCATCTCGATCGCTATCCCACCTCGCCAGATCCGGTCCCCCTCGCCACCGAGCACCCCCCGCACCCTCTACCCCGCTCCACCGGCCGCCGTCGCCGACCCCCCGCACCCTCCCCCGCTCCACCGCCGCCGACGACCCACCGCATCCTCCCCTGCTCCACCACCGCCTACGACCCCCCGCACCCTCCCCGCTCCACCGTCACAAATGAATGCAACTAAAATTGCAAAAAAAAACAAATTTGATTATATTTTCAAATAATAAATTTGATGATTTTTCATATTCATAAATATTTTCAAATAACAAATTTGATTATATTTTTTAAAAAATTATTACTGTTTCATATTCATATTCATTTTCTAAAAAATTATTAGATGCAACGAAAAATAATAAAAAAAGATTACTAATGGCGCACCTCTGGCTGGTGCGCCATTGCTATATAAAAAAAGTTTACTAATGGCGCACCGATCGTGGGAGCGCCATTGCTATATAAAAAAACATTCTAATGGCGCACCGCTTCGGGGTGCGCCATTAGTAAGTTTCCCCCTATAGCTAATTCCTCCCTCTCCCTCGCCAGTTCCCCTTCGTCCCTCTACCTCGCGCCAGTTCCTCTCCGTCCGCTCCCAATCCGCGCCCCCGCCGCCTCCCTCTCCCCATCCTCCCCTTCCTCCCCTCCGACCCACCCCACTCTCGCCGGAGCAGCGCCGCAGGGCCGACACCAACCTCGCCCTCACCCGCGGGCGCCGCAACCTCCGCCTCGCCGAGTCCGGAGCTGCTCGTGGAGGAGACATGGCTGGAGGCGCTCTCCGGGGAGGTGCCCGTCTACTCGCCGCCCTCGAGCGCCAGTTCGTCGCCCTCGAGCGCCTGCACGCCAAGGTGCCCGTCTACCCGCCGCCCCACCTCGTCTTCCATGCGCTCCACTATGCTGTTAGGGTTAAGATTTTTTTAGTCCCCGCCCCCGACTCTGCTGCTGAAATTACCGTTGAAATCGAGGTAAAATCACTGTTGAACTGGGTGTAAAATCACTACTGTTGAAATTCAAATTTAAACTTGAAAATGAAAATTGAATTGGAGAATTAAATCACTGTTTTTTAGTCCCCATTTCTGAACCTATGCTAACCTTGCAAGCAGCATAACAGGCAATGTACTCCAAAATACTATAAGAACTGGAGTAAAAGATGACTGCATCTCACAGAATATAAGAAATGGGGACTCTTGGCTAAGTATGGCAATGCCACAGAGTATAAGAAGTACTCCTGCATCTTACACAATGATAGGTCTAATTTATGCTACTCAACGAAAGAAGAAGAAAAATGCACTGGACATACACTGAAGAAAAATGCACTGTATCATCGGGTAATTGTCCATGGTTTATACCTGAAAATAAGTTTATCTCACGGCATGAATGTAAGTATCTGTTCCGCATTCATGGGCTATCTACCCAAGGTAAACCTAGAAAATGAGTTATATCCAGGACAAGCCACTGTCAATTAACACTCTATACACTGCCAACTGTATTTAGTTAACATTACACTGCCACTGCTATTCAGCACAAACGTTTGATCATCTCACTCTACTTACTGTCAATTGACACTGTATAACTGTCAGCTCCATTCACTAGCAGCAGCCAGCACTTCTGAATCTAATCTTTCTTGGGCAAGCTCGGCTACTTGTTGTTAGTCATTCACTAAAAGATCCTCAACAGACTGCATGCATCTAGTATTAAATTTCTTGGACGGATCATCTCTTTTAGCAAAGGACTGTAATAATTAACTAACTGAAAATTTGACATTCTGGACTATGCTTGGCTCTGGTTTTGTGAAATCTCATCTCTTTTCTACTGCCATGACTAGTCATGAATTTTATTTTACTTTCCCCACTTTATAACATTCAGAAATTGTTTACTAGCTCAAGCTTCTCCTTTGCACTTTATCACTTCAATCTGCTGCTACCTCAAGCTTCTCGTTTACACTTGTGCCAAGTAACATTTTTTCCTTGTATAATTATATGGTGGTTGACTGAGCTGCTACTTTTTCCTTGTAGAAGATCGCAGGTCGAGTGGGAGGGATCCAGTTGCGACGACACCGAATCACCAGCAAGGCAGCTGCCTAGAATAATAGGTTGACTCACCTATATATACTACTATCTTGCATCTCTCTCTTGTTTCTTCTTCTACTACAATACAAAGAGAGTCATTTCAGTTACTTGTCTTAGTGTGTGGTGTGGCTGTTTATTGTTCAACACCAGCAGCTAGCTCTATTTAGGTCCAGTAGAAACGACATGGCTCTCCAATTTTTAAGTAATCTTGCATATGTTAGAAACTACATATATGGTCTCCGGTTTTCTTACCTCTGCTCTGAAACACCAACGCATCAACAAAAGAAGATGGTATTTTTGTTACGCTTTCAGTTCGTGTCAGCAGGGAGATATAATGTTTTAAAATCTTTCTGGTTATATTGGAGTTAGGTTTTTTGAATATGAGCAGCAGTGACTTGGATATACCTTATGGAGTTGTAACAGTTCCTCTTGGTGCTTAGGTGCATTTTCTTTGTGTAACTTGGTTTAAAAATGTGATTTGGTCTTTTGTGGCATTTGGATGCCTAAATCCCATTTTCTTAATCATATTGCTTGGAAACTTTTGGTTATCTCCTCTCAGTGATGAAATAATTTATATGTACTGTACTTTTTTCATAATTAGGTAATAACGTTGGTTACAGTTTTGGTAGTTCAAACAGGATGTATCTCATTTTGTAAACAGATTATTTTCTGGAATATCATATATTCAAATTTGTAATGAATGATGGCTTCTATCTGAATTAGTAGACTCTGGTGTTAGTTTGTTCTAAATACAATGAGATAATTTTAACAACTGTAGAACATGTTGAGACTAGCAACTTTTTTGTGACATCAACCAACAGTCCTGTCACTGGGTTATCCTATTTTATATTTTTAATTACTAACTTAAGTTTGAGTAAATAGTGGCTGTGAAGGCCTCATAATAATCAGGCGGATGTTAACTTTTTGATGTCCCCAGAAGTTAACTAAGATTGTGGTGCTAGTAGAGGCACATTGTGGCCTTTTCATCCATATGAAAGTAGAGGCACATTGTGGTGCTAGTTTGCTGGGTTTTGTCTCCGACCATCGTGTCGTGATGATTTTGCAGGTACCCCGAGAGGCCCTTGAGTTTGCCGGAATGTCGATTAACTTCCGTTCCGGAAAATTCGGGTACTCCATATGTCCTATTTTCAGCAAAGGTCATGCTGAAATTTTTCGTGAATTTTAGCATGACTTTGCTAAAAATAGGACATATGGGGTACTTGCGACTAATGCATGGGCCGGGGTATCTTAGTACTTAATTAAGTAGGATCAATTGCCCCTTTATTCTTGCTGCATTAAACCATAGGTGGCAATAGAGCCAAGTGATTAGGCCCTATGATGAAAGCTTAGGCTTTTAGGGTGCCTTGGCGTCGACAAACCCTAAATGATAAAAGCTTAGCTTTTAGGATGCCTCTCGGTGTCGACAAACCCTAAATGATGAGACCATGATCTTGTTCCTTGACAATAACCAACTTGCGACTAATGCATGGGCCAGGGCAAGCAATTCTGGGAGCTGTCCCAGGAGCTGGAGGAAGAACCTCACCGCTATGAGGACGCCGCGGAAGACACCAATCCTGACTACACAACCCCTAGTGGCGTCGGGGATGACACCACTGATGGTGCCGCCGAGGATGCCACCACTGATGATGGCAGCGCACGCACAGATGGCAGCCAACCGAAGAGGCAACGGAAGGACCGGCGCCCGAGCGTGCTCGGCACCGTCAAGGAGGAATTTACTGAAGTGAACTCCGACGGGCATCCAACGGCGCCCAAACAAGTAGTCAAGGGGTACTCGGTTCAGCTCGGGTGCATTCTCCGGAGCACCGTCTCGATCAACACCGAGAACCTAAGGCATAAGGACCGAGGGAATTTGCGCAGCCTCCTCTTCACGAAGCTGCACGAACGATACAAGTTCCCCGCTGAGTTTGCAAACACACGCCTCTCAGGGAATAAAGTGAACAGTGCCGCCCTCACGAGGATGAGCACGGCCCTGTCTACATGGAGAAGCACGGTGAAGGCAATGATTGAAAAAGGTGATAGTTATGAGAAGATCAAGGCGAAATATCCTTTGATGAGCGAAGATGACTACAAGGAGTTCAAGATCAAGTGCGAGAGCAGCGCAACCTCCGAATCAAGTCAGTGGGGGAAAGAAATGCGGGAGTTGAACTTAGGGGTCCACCAACTCGGTCCCGGCGGTTACAGAGTGGCGGAGCCTATATGGGACAAGGAGGACGCGGAGCGTGCCGAGCAAGGCCTACCGCCCCGCTTCGAGAAATTACGTGACAAGCAGACCAGGAACTTTGTCAGGGCCCGGTACAAGGAGGACCCGGTAACAAAGGAGCTTACCACGGATCCGAAGACCAGGGCGCTTGAGCTTGTTCTGGTAAGGAATACACCCCCGCGTAATTAGCTCCATATGGTTGCATTCTAATTAATGAAGCCAAATTTCTAAATGGTTCACATTCCTTCCGCAGGAGGCTGAAAGCAGTAGCGCGGGGTCGTCTCAGAGCTCCCCTTTTGACACCCCTTTAAATAGGGCGTTGAACGTAATGAAAAACAAGGATAAGCTCAGTAAGCCGTCGTCAGCTGGTCGTGTGGCCGGCAAAGGCTTGTCCACAAAATGGTCGTCATACTATACCGCTGGTGGGCGAAAGGAGAAAAAGACCAGCTCGGAAAGCCAGTCGCGCGAGGTTCAAGAACTCAAGGCACAAGTGGCGCGGATTCCGGAGATTGTCCAAGAGCAAGTGCAACAACAACTGGGAACGACGCTCACCGCCATAGTGCCTACCTTGATTCAGGGGCTGACGACGTGGATTGCGGGCGGCCAACAGGGGCCTCCCCCGGTTCCCAGCTTCACGGCCAGCAACTCGCACAACGCGCAGGCGGCGCCATTGGTGTCTCCGGCGGAGGCGGTATTCGTGTCTCCGGCGCCGGCACGGGCATTGGAGCTTAATGCACCCGGGTGTACGCCGGCCGGCACCTCGCCAGCAAGCGGCCCCTCCGTCAGTTGCACGCCCGCCGTTGGCGGTGCCTCGACATTAGCCGAGCTCGACGGCATCACGGTAACTAAGCCTCTCGGCCGATGACTTCATCTCCTTGCCTTTGACTGGGCATCCCTGACGCCCTACATGTTTTCGCAGGGCGCCGCCGACGTTCCTTGCACTCTCCTGCACTTCGTGGGCGGCGAGTTGGTCGATGTCGCCAAGGGCAGAATCGTTCAACCGGGCAACCGCGTGTTCCACGGTAATCCGATGCCACCCAGCTTGTATAGGGTTGAACTGGTTCGGGTGCTGCCAGGCTGCGACGAGTTGTTACCTCCGATTCGACCCGCTGGGGCCGACGAAGATGATGTGATGACCCTCAGCGCCTGCGTAAGCTGGCCCCTGCTTTGGCCGAAGAGCCAGATTCGTTTGGGGGCGGGGGACACCACCCCACAGACAAGACCGCCAGTCGTGCCAGCGCCAAGCCATGGCAAGAACGCCGCAACGCTACCGGACATGCCGGACATCCCTATGGCACAGGATCCGGACATGCATATGGCACAGGATCCGGACGACGACGACAACGACGGCGGTACATTTTCCAACGTCGATAAGTACTTTGCCGAACATGGGTACGGTGACGAGTTCTGCGGGCCTCCTTCTCAAGAACCCAACCCTGAAAAAGACGACCGCGATCTAGCTGGTACGGCGGAGAAACCCAATTGCAACAGGCGTCGTCTGGCGTTCAGTTCTCAGGAGACGCCTCCAGCTGCCGCCTTCACCGAGCCTCAGATAGCTGAGGTGCGAAATATTATCAGCCCCAACACGCTCAAGAAGGCGGTCTGTGAGCAGAACTCGATCCCATTACAGCAGATCAGGAAGAAGGGACGGAAACGAAAGACTAACAAGGGCGCCAGTGCGAGCCAGCCGGCACCGAGTACGATCCGTGCTCAGGACGGGCCACCTTCACCTAAGGATATCTCGAGGAGGGTGCATGTGGCGGGTAGGGCGATGCTACCGACAAATATGCTCAATGCTGCAACCGGTGCTATGCGGAGTCTGCATGACAGTGTTCTTTCTTTGGAGAAGCGGCGTCTCAGAGAGAATGATGTGGCATACCCGGTTTTCGTGGCCAAGGTGCCAGAGGGCAAGGGCTTTGTGGATAGCGCCGTCGGGGGTACGATCGTCCTGCGGTTTGATGACATCTTTGCTATGCTTAACCTTCATCCGCTGCACTACACCTTCGTTCGGCTGTTTTCGCTGAGTATGGAGATGCGGATCATTAGAGACAAGACCCCGGACATTGTGATAGTCGACCCCTTCTACATGCGTGCCAAGATCTTGGGCAGCGCTGGGGACCGGCAAGTCGCGAGTTCACACCTCGAAGGCGTCATTCTGGCAAACCCAGATAAGGATAACTTCCTCGTGCCTTACTTTCCCGAGTAAGTCATCTCCTAACCGCCCCGTAACATATGATTTCTTAGATTTCGATCGTTCTTTTTTTTCTAACATTCCGTGTTCTGTGCAGTGACACACATTGCACACTCATCCTCTTAAGCCCGAAATATTCCATGGCCACGTATTTCGACCCGGACCGTGACTCCAAGATAGACTACACAAATATCAAGAAAGTTCTTGATGATGCTCTCCCCGGCTACGCCGCATCTGGAGGCACCTTTAAGAGGCCAGCTCGTAGGTACGGCAGGCACGTGTTCACCCACAATACGACGTTCCCCTGCGTCAAGCAGCCGCCTGGCGGTCAGAAGGATGCCTACTACGCCCTCCATCACATGCGGGCGATCGTACGGGACCATAATCACCTTCTGCTACCAAATAATCTCAAAGATTGGGCCGCAAGCTTGGCGGCAATCCAGGACGCGGACATCCGACAAGAATTCTTTCGCATCCAGTCGGAGTTTGCAGAAATCATCCATCAAGATGTCCTTCGTACCTCGGGGCAGTTCTACCTCAAATTTCAACCGTCCAACAGTGAGATAGACACAACGCTACAAATGCAGGCTGACAACGCCCGCGACTTCATGACCATCACGACAGACGGCGGCTTCATCCACGCTCCGGTCCCATGAGTCGAGTCGAAAGTAGTGATGCTATGTGTAGTTCTGAAACATTGATTAGCTCATGTTGTAATTAAACTTTAATGAACTTGTATGTCTCTTTGGTTTGGACAGTCGTTCAACTTAGATGTAATCGATGCTATTTATTAGTAGGACCATGAATCGTGCTATTAATGTCTTGCTTTTCTCTTCCGATCCTTTTGTTACATACTTATATATTGCTTATGTATTGTCTGTTGTTTGGCTAGTGCATAGAGATGCCGTCGTATGTCGTGTACAAGGGTAAGGTTCCCGGAGTCTACGACGACTGGGAGGAGTGTCGGAGACAGGTTCACCGTTTCAGCGGTAACAGTTACAAAGGGTACACCACTAGGGCGGAGGCGGAATCTAGATACGCGCGCTATCTAGCGGGAGAGAGGAGGGAGCGTTGGAGGAACCGGATGAAGACCAGTTTCATCGCGATGATGCTCATCGTGATGACCGCAGCTCTCTTCTATGTGATGGTAGTTTAGATGATCGATATCGACTTGTAATGTGAAGACAAACTCGCTACTCGCGGTCTCGAGACTTGTAATGTTCTATCTTTGTTCGGTCTTTTGAATTCGGAGACTAATATGATGAATTGTATTCGGAGACTAATCTTCTATTGTATTCGATGAATCTGCTGTTGCTGTGTGGTGCTGTTTATATTCTGTCCAATAATATATTTTGTAATCTGTGCAAATATCAGAAAAGAAAAAAAATCCCTAATATACATACTAATGGCGCATCACCCCAACGTGCGCCATTAGTATGCCAAAGGATACTAATGGCGCATCACCCCAATGTGCGCCATTAGTATGCCAAAGGATACTAATGGCGCATCACCCCGCAGTGCGCCATTAGTATGGCAAAGCACATGGGTAAATATGCCCCCCTGGGAAGCATACTAATGGCGCACCGTGGCCTATACTAATGGCGCACTGCCTCGTGCGCCATTAGTATACCAGATACTAATGGCGCACCAGTGGTGCGCCATTAGTAAAAAATACTAGTGGCGTGGTACTAGTGGCGCACCAGTAGTGCACCATTAGTAGGCAAAACTGGTGCGCCACTAGTAGGCCTTTTCCTAGTAGTGTTCGTACTAACAACATTGCAATCATGCTCATCACTCAAAGATTTAGTGCCAAACATTTTAATGCATTCTTCTTCTAACACTTTGGCACAATTATCGGAATCCTTATTTTCATGAAAGATATTAAAAAGATGAAGCATATGAGGCACCCTTAGTTCCATATTTGTAGTTTTCTTTTATAGACTAAACTAGTGATAAAACAAGAAACAAAAAGATTTGATTGCAAGATCTAAAGATATACCTTCAAGCACTCACCTCCCCGGCAACAACGCGAGAAACTGCTTGATGTCTACTACACAACCTTCTTCTTGTAGACGTTGTTGGGCCTCCAAGTGCAGAGGTTTGTAGGACAATAGCTAATTTCCCTCAAGTGGATGACCTAAGGTTTATCAATCCGTGGGAGGCGTAGGATGAAGATGGTCTCTCTCTCTAACAACCCTGCAACCAAATAACAAAGAGTCTCTTGTGTCCCCAACACACCCAATACAATGGTAAATTGTATAGGTGCACTAGTTCGGCGAAGAGATGGTGAAACAAGTGCAATATGGATGGTAGATATAGGTTTTTGTAATCTGAAAATATAAAAACAGCAAGGTAGCAAGTGATAAAAGTGAGCGTAAACGGTATTGCAATGCTAGGAAACAAGGCATAGGGTTCATACTTTCACTAGTGCAAGTTCTCTCAACAATAATAACATAATTAGATCATACAACAATCCCTCAACATGCAACAAAGAGTCACTCCAAAGTCACTAATAGCGGAGAACAAACGAAGAGATTATTGTAGGGTACGAAACCACCTCAAAGTTATTCTTTCTTTTTCTCGAATACGCACGAGTGTGCGTATCATATATTAAGAGAAGAAGGGGGGAAGAGAGCCCCACCCACAGTTAATTACAACGCGTTACAGCGCACTCCACCAGACGGTACCTTACATTACACCGGACTACTCATCAGCCGCCCACCCATCTACCTCTACAAAAGAGATTACAAAATCAGCCTGCAGGATGCCGGCTTGCTTCCACAGAATACACTCTGATGCAATCTGCCTTATGACAAGCTGCACATCCGGTGTCACTCCATCAAACACGACCGAGTTCCTGTGCTTCCATAACACCCACATGGTCAGCAGATGGGTGGCTTGATAGGACTTACCATGCTTTCCTTGGGGTATGGCTCTCGTGCAACAAGATTGTAGTTCTTCGCCCACTGTTGGTGTCATGCCTCTCATACCCATCGCCTGTCCTACCTTGTTCCATATTTCTCTCGAGAACACACAGTGTAGCAGGAGGTGATTTATATCTTCATCACCTTGGTCACAAAGTGGGCATGCGTTTTGGTGAGGCAGTCCATGTTTTGCGAGTCTGTCAGAGGTCCACACCCTGTTCCGTAGGGCCAACCAAGAAAAGAAGCGACAACGCAAAGGTGCGTTTGATATCCAAGTGAAGACTGCCGTCAGGGAGACATGCATTGTGGCAAATCCGGCCGCGTACGCCGACCTCACCGAGAATTGACCATCCTTTTCCCAAGACCACGATATCTAATCTGGCACATGGGTGTTAAGTGTTATAGTTGCTACCCTCGACCAAGTCTCGAGAAACTGCCGAAGACCGATTTCATCCAAGTTTGCTCCAAAATCACGGGCCCAAGTTGCATCAAGAAGGGCATCAGCCATAGTTCTGGACATTCGAACTTTCTTTGTCACCTTTGCATACACCACCGGGGCCAGCTCTTGTATTCGGTAACCATCTAACCATCTGTCCTCCCAGAACAAGGCTGTCTGGCCGTCGCCAAGGATCAGTCTGGTCGCAGCTTGAAACAGGTTGCCTCTTCCGCGATAGAGAAGGTGAACTCTGCCCACGGTCTAGACGTGTCTGTTCGCTGCAACCATAACCATTTTGCTTGCAATGCCACATTTATCCATCTCAGGTTAGGGACACCTAAGCCTCCTGCCCACTTGGGTCGACAGAGAGTCTCCCAAGCCACCGCGCATTTCCCCCTGCTGCCTCCTCCTTTCCACTCCACAGGAAGCTTCTACAAATCTTGGTGATCGCCTTGATTGTTTTTGGAGGCAGACCCATGGCAATCATCGAGTGCACCGGTATCGCGCAGAGGACCGACTGAATCAGCAATATCCGGCTACTCTTTGGCAGGGAGGCCGCTTTCCATGTTGGTAGGCGCGCTACGATTTGGACTACCAGGTCCTGGAACTGCACCGTTGTCTGCTTCCGAATTGACAGTGGTAGCCCTAGATAGTGGCAAGGAAAACTTGTGCTTACGCAGCCTAGCAGCCCAGACACCAGTTGCATGTGCTCTTGCGTACATATGATCGGCAGAGCTGAACTTTTCTGAAGGTTGATCTTGAGCCCAGAAGCCTGGCCGAACATGTCCAGAATTGCAGCACAAGCCTGAAGATCCAACTCCTTTGGTTTGAGAAAAATCATTGCGTCGTCCGCGTACATGGATACCCGCTGCCTTAATCCCGTCCGGGCCAAAGGGGTAAGCAACCCAGCAGCAGTGGCATACTCAAACAGACGGTGTAGGGGCTCCATGCATAGAATGAAGATCATAGGCGAGACGGGACTTCCCTGACGCAGCCCTTGACAGTTGTAGATCGTTTCACCGGGGATTCCATTTACAACAATCTTGGTTGATGAAGTCACGAGCAAACCACAGATCCATGAGATCCACCTTGGTCCAAATCCCAGCTGTCCCAAAACCTCTAGGAGAAAAGGCCATTGCACCGAGTCGAAGGCTTTGCTTATGTCGAGCTTCACAAGCACCGTCGGATCTTTTAGGGCGTGTAGTCTACGTGTCGTGCCTTGCACGAGCATGAAATTGTCATGTAGAGATCTTCCGCGCACGAACGCGCTTTGATGATTGCCCACTAGGTGCGCAAGTCATCCATGAGCCGAGTGGCGAGAACCTTGTCGAAAATCTTGATAGCGCCATGGTTTAGACTAATAGGCCGAAAATCTTTTATGTCCACCGCTCCCACTTTCTTTGGAAGTAGCGAAATCGTGGCTCTGTTAATGGCCTGAAGCCCTCGCATGTCTCCACCATGAAACTTATCGATCGCCCTCATGAAGTCGTTCTTTATAATATGCCAACATGTAGCATAGAATCTTCCAGTGAAACCGTCTGGTCCGGGTGCCTTGTCCATGGGCATCTCTTCTTGGCAGCCCGAGCAACTCAAGGTTTAGGGCATGGCTCCTTTCTGCGGCTGAGCCCAGCAGTCGCTGGTAGTAATCATCAATTGCCTGCGCAATGCTATTTTGGCCTGTGAACACCTGACCTTCCGAGTGGATGGAGAGGATGATGTTGTTTCTCCGGCGGTGGCTGGCCTGGCGGTGAAAGAATGAGGTGTGGGCCTCTCCTTCCTTAAGCTGAAGTAGCCGAGAGCGTTGCCTAGCGATGGATCCTTGCAGTGAACATAATCCCAGAAGCTTTCTCTTAAGGGTTTTTACGCAGCCCGTGCTCTCTCTCCGTGAGGACTCGCAAGTCCATTGCCTTGTCCAGTTGTGCAATAACCTCCAAAGCAACTGCGATCTGCAGCCTGATGTTTCCGATCCATCTATCACTCCACCACTGGAGCGCCTTAGCCGTACCTCGTAGCTTGTTATCCAGATCCACAAATGCATTGCCCGATGGTCCCACAGAGCTCCACGCCATCTCCACCGTGTGGAAGAAACCATCCGCCTTCGGCCAAAAGGCCTCAAAGCAAAAATGCTTGCCGTATGCAAAGTCCGCGTTCAGATCCAGGAGCAGAGGGCAGTGATCTGATATGGCCGATCCAAGGGCTGTAAGCAAAGCTGCCAAGTGTAGGTCATCCCAGCAATTTGTAGTGAAAACGTGGTCTATCTTCTCCAAGGTGGGGCATCATCGTTCGTTCGACCAAGTGTACTTGCGACCGTTAAGGTACATCTCTTTGATCTCAAGTAAGTTTGTTCTCCTCTAAAACCTTGCCATCATTCTCCGGTTGATGTCTTCATTATTTTTGTCTATTCAAGAGTCCGTAGTAAAATAACACGAAGCTATTCTTTCCATTCGATCTATCCTAGAGTTCTACTAGAATAACACCTTAAGATACAAATCAACCAAAACCTAATGTTACCTAGATACTCCAATGTCACCTCAAGTATCCATGGGTACAATTATACGATATGCATCACACAATCTCAGATTCATCTATTCAACAACACAAAGAACTTCAAAGAGTGCCCCAAAGTTTCTACGGGAGAGTCAAGACAAAAACGTGTGCCAACCCCTATGCATAAGTTCACAAGGTCACTGAACCCGCAAGTTGATCACCAAAACATACATCAAGTAGATCACGAGAATATCCCAATGTCACCACAGATAAGCACATGCAAGACGTACATAAAGTGTTCTCAAATCCTTAAAGACTCAATCCGATAAGATAACTTCAAAGGAAAACTCAATCCATTACAAGAGAGTAGAGGGGGAGAAACATCATAAGATCCAACTATAATAGCAAAGCTCGCGGTACATCAAGATCGTGCCAAATCAAGAACACGGGAGAGAGAGATCAAACACATAGCTACTGGTACATACCCTCAGCCCCGAGGGTGAACTACTCCCTCCTCATCATGGACAGCGCTGCGATAATGAAGATGGCCACCGGTGAGGGATCCCCCCTCCGGCAGGGTGCCGGAACAGGGTCCTGATTGGTTTTTGGTGGCTACAGAGGCTTGCGGCGGCGGAACTCCCGATCTAGGTTATATTCTGGAGGTTTCTGCATTTATAGGAATTTTTGGCATCGGTCTCACGTCAGGGGGGGGTCTCCGAGTCGTCCACGAGATAGGGGCCCACGCCCAGGGGGTACGGCGCGCCCCCCACCCTCGTGGACAGCCCGGGACTCTTCTGGCCCAACTCTTTTACTCCGGGGGCTTCTTTTGGTCCATAAATTATCATCAAAAATTGGCACGTCAATTGGAATCCGTTTGGTATTCCTTTTCTGCGATACTCAAAAACAAGGAAACTGGCATTGGGCTCTAGGTTAATAGGTTAGTCCCGAAAAACATATAAAATAGCATATAAATGCATATAAAACATCCTAGATGGATAATATAATAGCATGGAACAATCAAAAATTATAGATACATTGGAGACGTATCACCTCTACGGACTAAACCCTCCGGTTTATGTAGATACCGGAGGGGATTAGGGTTGTACAAAGTTGGTTACAGAGAAAGGAATATTCATATCCGAACGCCAAGCTTGCCATCCACGCCAAAGAGAGTCCCATCCGGACACGGGAAAGAGTCTTCAATCTTGTATCTTCACGGCCCATCAGTCCGGCTCATGGCAACAGGTCGGACGCCCGAGGACCCCTTAATCCAGGACTCCCTCAGTAGCCCCTGAACCGGGCTTCAATGATGAGGTGTGTGGCGTGCAAATTGTCTTCGGCATTGCAAGGCGGGTTCCTCCTCCGAATACTCCAAAACAACCTTCGAACACAAAGAACGTGTCCGGCTCTGCAAAACAAGTACCACGCACAACCGCAGAGAGTATAATATTTCACGAGTCAATCTGCTCACAACTTTTTATAGCATGACATCACGTCCCTGCCTGGTCATTATTTCTAACCGCTTTTTAGCCTCCCGCTCCATATTTCAAGATGCGGTTTCATTGGCACGTCTTGTCAAAGCAGAGATCGTGCCCCCTTATTGCGAGATTCTCATCAATACGGGCGTGGGCAACCCAACCGTCCTTTTGGCATGATTCCTTGGGAATAGGCAGGTTTTAAGCCCTAGGAGGAGGCATTTGATATTCATCGTCTTCATAAAGGGGCACAAACCGGTCTTTATCCTCTGCGCCTGCCTCTTCCTCAACCTTTCCAACCTCGAGTTCCAGCACCCAGATTTCAACTTAACTGCTTTGAGCCTCCTAGTCATGTCCGGACCCAGCCCTCAAGGCCAGTGGGTTGCCTCCTCTGTCATAGAGGAGGATATCGCGAAGCTCCAGGCGGCAAGATACCTGACCGCGGAAATCCTCCACAGGCTCCCTGCTAAAGAGCAGGTTATTCCTACTCCCAGATCTGGCGAGAGGGTCGTATTCATCTCCCACTTTCTCCGGGGGCTAGGGTTCGTTCTCCATCCCTTCGTTCGCGGTCTCATGTTCTATTATGGGCTTGATTTTCACGATCTAGCTCCGGACTCCTTTCTTCACATCTCGGCATTCATCATCATGTGCGAGGCCTTTCTCCGTATTCCCCCACACTTCGGCTTATGGCTGAAGACCTTTAATGTGAAGCCGAAGGTAATCGAGGGGAGGCAAGCGGAGTGCGGTGGTGCCACGGTGAGCAAGCTAACCAATACTCTTTGGCCAAAAGGCTCTTTCATGGAATCCTCCAGCTTATGGCAGCGGGAGTGGTTTTACATCACTGAACCCCGTGGTACCAAGTGGGCAGCTACACCTGCGTTCCGATCTGGCCCTCCAGTACAGCTCGCATCATGGATCAATAACGGGTTGGACTGGGGAACAATTGACGAAGTGCAGACTCTACAAAGCCGCATCCGTAGTCTCCTTGAGAAGGACACCGGTCTCATCAACGCAATCCAGGTAATGCTAGTCCGCCGGGTCCTTCCGTGCCAGCGACGGCCCCTCCGCATGTGGGAGTTCAATCCTGAAGGACCATGAACCCTTCAGCACTTCTTCGGCATGACGCACAGAGGAATGTGGAAATTATTTTTCGGGACACGAAAACAGTGGTCGGATACCACCGAGGACATTGGCCTTGACTGCAACCATCTGGATACCTCGGTAAGCACTCGACTCATGAACACAGTTTAGTTAAATATACCATAATAAGATACTGAGAAAACCTTTTTTGACCAGGGCTGGATAAAGAAGGTGGAACGAATTAGGTGTTCAACCCCTCTTCCCGAAGACTCAGCTGATCCTATGTTAACAAGGATGCTGGCTCCGGCACCATATCAAGTGCCGACGAAGGAGGACAAGGAGGAGAGCAAGAAGGCCAAAGGTGGCCTCCATTCTGAAGGTACACCAGACACTATGTCTGGGGAGATCGGGACTCCCTCTTTCGGAGATAAAAAGAGAAGGAGAAACTGACATCCGTTCTCCCCCTGGTAAGAAAAGGGCCGCCTCCGAAGGTTTGGAGGTAAAGACTCCTAAGCGAGGGAAGATGCCCCTGTCAGGCGGTTCGGGTTCGGGAGACAACATTGCCGCACAGTTCCTTCGCAAGGACAAGCCTTTAGCCGAATCATAAGTGAACAAGGGTGTCTTTAAACATATCCCGTTCTTTTCCGGTTACAAGGGTAACATCCAGAAGATACGTTTGCAGTCCGGCACGCAGTCTTCCCCGACAGTCCTCTTCCTCGGGGGATCTTCTTCCGGCGATGATGGAAAGCGAGACGCCTCCTCTGTCCTCCTCGTCCAATAGGGTGGACGACTTTGAGGTGTCATCCTGGAGGATCTCTCCTGATCAACAAGTGGTGCGAGGGACAGTGAAGACAACGCCCGAAGGTGACACTTCGGTCGTCCCTGGTCCAGGCCGTGCGGTCCCTACAGGGACCAATAATAAAGATCCCGGGCTATCCGGTTTATAGCCGCAGACAATTCTAGGGTCAAGTAAACATATCCCTTCAAAGGGAGTCCGTACTCCTGCAGCCGCTTCCAGGAATCCGGAGGCGCCGGATACCTTGATGGACATGCAACATGCGTCCGTCTCAGAGGAACGTATCTTAATGGGTACGGTAGTTGAGAGGATTCTGGCCGCGAGGAGCGGATTGAATGAAGCCTTCGCGGGCCTGCTAAGAGGCTTCGAGGTACGCAATGTAATATTGTCAATTGCACTCTATGTGCAAAATGCACCTGTATATAGATAGTAGCCCCTGAGACTCTGGTTGGCATCCAAAGGGAGGCGATCAGGGGATCAAAAAAGATTGCCTAGGAAATAACCTAATTAATTTGAACACAGGCTGTTACATTCATGGAAACTGCCCAAGCTACCGAAGTTGTAGATTTGAAGCAGAAACTTGATGTGGCGGATGACGACTTCACGCTTATTAACAGTCGGCTCGACGAGGCACAAGGTATGTTTTGGGGTGGTCAGTATATGCATGTATAATAATATGAGCACCAAGATGAGGATTATGTACTGAGATATGCATAACTGCAGATAGTGCCGCCGCAGTTGAGACCCTTTGGGTTGAGCTTGCCCGGGTCAAGGAGCAAGCCATGATGAGTAACGCGGCTGCCAAGAAGGCAGCTGACGCGTTAAAGGCCGAACAGGCTGCTCGGCGCCAGTGCGAGGAGAGAATATCTTCCATAGAGCAAGAGCTAAAGGATGCCACTGGCAAATGCCGAACACTCAAAGAGAAGTACAAAGCCAAAGTAGCCGAACTCGACAGGGCCTTACAAGAGGCCAGAGAAGCACGGTCCGAGTCTAGAGCGGCTCGGGAGGAGATCCGGCAAGCTGGGGAGATAGCGGCCGGTAAGCCCTTTCTATTACAGACTAAATTCGGTGATCCGAAGTATGCCCCTCTTAATCAAATGTGGAGTTCTCCAGACGCATTATTGGACTTGCCGAAGAGTGTCTCCGATGCAGCGCAGTTTTTCCAAGCACAAGAAGGGCATGTAACGGAGCAACTTTTCTGGTCGCAATTCAGCACGCCAAAGCATCCGCTGTTGCTGAACGAGCAGATGGCCCAATAGGCCGAGCTCCATAGGATATCTGGATCTGCCATGAAGGACGTCGTGGTCCGGCTGTGGCCGACTGAGCCAATTCCGAATACTTATTTCGGTTTGGTGCAGCGACTCGTTGATGCGGTGCCACGTATCGACGCCATTAAGCGGTCAACGTGCATTGAAGGTGCACGGATGGCCTATGCCCGCGTCAAGACGTACTGGGCGAAGATGAAGGCCACCGACATCGCAGCAAAAAGTCCCACCGGGGGGAAGGACCATCATACGCCGGAGCATTATTTTGAGGATGTCCTAGAGGGCGCCCGCTTGATAGAGGGTCAGTGCTCGAAGGATATGATATTCGAGTGAATGTGCCTGAAATTGTAAAAACAATATTTATGATATATTAAGGCTATGTTTTTTATACTTTTGCCTGAAAGTTTTGGTTCCTCCTGTGTGGCCGGTTTTTGTATAATCTGAAAGTTTACCAGTCGTCGGCTTCGTCCCCCTCGCATATAATACGGGGGTGTTCGGAAAAGCACTTGATCACTCTTGACCCAATGTCTTGGTCCGTGAAGGAGGTGTGTCAATGCGGTGAACTAGGCAATCGGACTATAGGCCTTTAACACTTTCACTTAGCCATAGGAGTTTGACGGTGGGTGTACGATATAGCCCCTGGTATGTACGCGGTTATCCGAATGCGGTGCGTTACATAGATGACCAGAAGAACGGTCCCTCGTGTAATACGGAAGGAATCATGAAAGATTCTGATAAGTCATCGAGTGGTTGACTAGCTCTCGCCGCATCATGACAGTCAGTTTTCGGCTTTCTCTACTGAGGTGCTTGACCAGATCAACCGGAAACACAATCGCAGTAGTTCTCCCTTTACTACCCTAGCCGATAGGACGGAACGTAAGGTAGTAAGGACAGGAGCCGGGCAACCCAACTATTGACCAAAGACATGATTCGAAGCTGATGCATATAAGGCCAAACTCGTGACGCCGAAGTTTGCTCATATGTTCCCATATCGAGCCCCTGGCAATTTATGCCGAGGTGCGTGCGTGAAACAACCGAAGAAGCAAAATTCAGTTCTTAAAAAAACGAATACTGAATACAGATTATGTTCACTGGGATCTGATTGATACGTCAAACGCAATCTTACAGATTATAACCCCCCTGCCCAGGCTATTTCACATGCCGGGGGTCAAAGCTTGAGGGAAAAGGCACTTTACAGGCTCGAAATAAAGAGTGCGGTCTACAAAAAAATATTTGGATCTCTTGTCGCACGTCAGCGCCGCCTTGCCTCGGTGAAAGGACTCCCTAACAGGAATAGCCTTTGGATAAGTAAACGAAGCCGGACTCTGAAAGAGTCCGTAAGATGACCAGCCTTTGAGTCACATGTGGTAAAAGATAAAAATAGTTAGAAAAGGGGAAAAAGGCTATGGGATTGAAGACCGCGTTGTAGTACTGTCCGTATTGTGCCTCCACCGATGACCAGGGTATTTTAAGTGCATAATTATGCATGCGCGGTACCAACTTCGTGGTTATATGAGGCGAACGACGGAGGCCAAACTGCTAATCCAGCTCTGAGATGAATCGGTCCTATTTAAGAGGGACCGGTGGTTTGATGGCCGATGAGATATGCGGCTTGATGAGACTGCTTCGTGCTTTGGCTGCAGTAGCCGTAGTATGCTCCTCTGTACGGAGGGAGCGTTCCGCATTTCGCTTTATCGTGATGATGCTGCGTGGACCGGGCATCTTAAGCTTTAGATAGGCGTAATGTGGGACTGCATTGAAACGAGCAAAAGCGGTACGCCCGAGTAGTGCCTGGTAGCTACTGCGGAACAGGACAATATCGAAGGTTAAACCTTTGCTTCGAAAGTTGTTCGGCGAACCGAAAACAACTTCTAATATAATTGAGCCCGTGCAATGAGCTTCTGTGCCGGGTACTGCTCCCTTGAAGGTATTTGTGGTGGGCTTGATTCTTGAAGGACCAATGCCCATTTTGCGGGCAGTGTCTGGGTAAAGTAGACTAAGGCTACTGCTCCCGTCCATGAGGACTTTTGTGAGATGGAATCCATTGATAATTGGTTCGATGATCAGAGCCGCCGAACCCTCGTGACGGATACTGGCTGGGTGGTCCTTGTGATCAAAAGTGATTGGGCAGGCTGCCCATTGGCTAAATTTTGGGGTGACTGGCTCTATGGCGTATGCGTCCCGTAGTGTGCTCCTGCGCTCCCCTGTAGGGGTATGTGTCATGTATACCATGTTTACAATTTTCACTTCGGGGGGAAATTGCTTCTGACCCCCGGTGTTCGGCTGGCGAGCCTCTTCGTCATCGCTGTCACTGGGCGGCCCCTTCCCATTGTGTTCGGCATTAAGCTTGCCAGCTTGTTTGAAGACCCAACAGCTCCTATTGGTGTGAGTAGCTGGTTTATCGGGGGTGCCATGAATCTGGCAGGGCCAATCGAGTATCTTGTCTAAATTGGATGGTCCATCTCTGTTTGCCTTGAATGGCTTTTTCCGTTGACCGGGTTTGGAGCCGCTGAACCCGGCATTGACCGCCGTGTCTCGCGTTCCTTCATTATTATTTCGACGATTGTGTTTATTGCGTTGTGGCTTTCCGTTGCCGTCTCGAACTTCGGAAGTGCCCGGATCACTGGTGCTGTTGCTTCTACGAGCGAGCCATCTGTCTTCTCCCGCGCAGAAGCGGGTCATCAGAGCAGTATGGGCTGCCATAGATTTTGGTTTTTCTTGACCAAGGTGGCGGGCAAGCCACTCATCCCGGACGCTATGTTTGAAGGCCGCGAGGGCTTCAGCGTCCGAACAATCAACAATTTGGTTCTTTTTAATTAAAAACCTAGTCCAGAGCTTCCTGGCTGACTCTCCGGGCTGCTGGATGATGTGACTTAAGTCATCGGCGTCTGGTGGCCGGACATATGTACCTTGGAAGTTATGGCGGAAGGCGTCTTCCAAGTCCTCCCAGCTGCAAATGGAGTTTTCGGGCAGGTTGTTCAACCAGTGCCGAGCTGGTTCCTTGAGTTTTAGTGGGAGGTATTTGACGGCGTGAAGATCATCACCGCGGGCCATGTGAATATGGAGAAGGAAATCTTTGATCCATACCGCAGGGTCTGTTGTCCCATCATATGATTCGATGTTTACGGGTTTAAACCCTTCTGGGAATTCGTGCTCCCTTACTTCATCAGTGAAGCAGAGGGGGTGTGCGGCGCCTCTATATCGGGCCACGTCGCGACGTAGTTCGTATGGAGTTCGTCTGCGGTTTTCGGCCCGAGCATGATTATGCTTGTCACGTCCGGCTAGATAGCCGTCGTCATGTGTCGGGGCACGCCCCCGCGATCTGTAGATCGATCTGGTCTGTCCTGCTCTACTGTCCAGGTCATGACGTAGGTCATATGTATATCCCCGAGTTGTTTTATCTATGCCTTTACGGCAAGGTAGTAGGGGTTGGTGTTCGGCTTGAGTTGCCACTTTGTCTCAGCCACGTGGTGGTCGGTCAGCCGCGTTACGTGCTGATGGTACAGGCTCCAGTGCCTCGTCATCGAATTGAGGTAGCAGTTTGCGCTTCGGGTAACTTTTGGTTGGCCGCTTGAGGCCGTCCTCCTCGGCTGCCAGGACATTAGTCCATCTGCCGTTGAGCAGATCTTGATCAGCTTGAAGCTGCTGATGCTTCTTTTTCAGGCTCCTTGCAGTGGCTATTAGCCGGCGCTTAAAGCGCTCCTGCTCGAGAGGCTCCTCAGGCACAATGAAATCCTCATTGCCGAGGCTCACCTCATCCTCGGAGAGCGGAAGATAATGACTATCCTCCAAGTCTTCGTTTACGGCCTCTTTATCGGGGCTGACTTGCCCATCTTCCCGTTCGTCCTGTTCAGAGGTTGGCTCAACGGGGTCTTCATTGTCTTCGGCATCATCCGGAGTATTGTTTTCTCCTGTGCCGGTATTGCTATCTTTTCTGCGGCGTGACTTAGAGCTGCGCCGCTGACGTCAGCGCTTTGGCTGTATCTCAGGAGGTTTATTCTCGACTGGGTCTTCCTTGTCGTCGCCGTTATTCTCTTTGGGTGTATCCACCAAGTATACGTCAAACGAAGAAGTGGTCGTCCAACGTCCGGTAAACGGCGGGTTTTGGGCCTCCTCTTCTCCGGCATCGTCGTCCATACCGTCGATGTCTTCGGAGCCGTAATCGACCATGTCGGTTAAGTCCTTGATAGTGGCTATAAGGTGGGTGGTGGGTGGGATGTAAAATTCCTTGCTCTCAGCCCCTAGTCCGGGTTGGGCATAGTTCGGACGTTGCTCCTTCGTAATGACAAGGGATCGCATTAAGTCCAGAGCCTCGGTTAAAGGCGAGGTTTGGCCCGAGAGAAGAGAGCCTGTGGAGTACGGCGGGAGGGAGACTCCTTGGCCGAGCTCACACGATGCCGACTCCGAGGATTCGGAGCAAGTGTCCGGAGAAGGGTTCGTCTCCATGATGCTTGCCAGCGACACTTCTTCCCCCGGCTCTCCCACAATGGGCCTAATGGCCGCACACAGTCCGCCGAACACAGGGAGCTCGTCTTCGGACCTGGCGATATGCTCTGGATCTAAGGCCGGAGCGGAGGTTGGGGGCGTGAATCCTTGGAAGATCAAGTCTCCTCAAATATCAGCGACATAGTCCAGATTTCCAAAACTAATCTGGTGACCTGGGGCGTCGCTGTCGATCTGCTCTAGATGGCCAAGCGAGTTGGCCCGCAGTGCGAAGCCGCCGAACACAAAGATCTGGACGGGGAGAAAAACTTCCCCCAGGGCAGCATTGTTGTAGATGATTGATGGAGCCATCGAACCTCTTGACGACAACGCAGTGGAACTCTCAATGAAAGCACCAATGTCGGTGTCAAAACCAGCGGATCTCGGGTAGGGGGTCCCGAACTGTGCGTCTAAGGTCGATGGTAACAGGAGACAGGGGACACAATGTTTACCCAGGTTCGGGCCCTCTCTATGGAGGTAATACCCTACTTCCTGCTTGATTGATCTTGATGAATATGAGTATTACAAGCGTTGATCTACCACGAGATCGTAAGGGCTAAAACCCTAGAAGTCTAGCCTGTATGATTATGTTTGCCTCTACGGACTAAACCCTCCGGTTTATATAGATACCGGAGGGGACTAGGGTTGTACAAAGTTGGTTACAAAGAATAGAATCTTCATATCAGAACGCCAAGCTTGCCATCCACGCCAAAGAGAGTCCCATCCGGACACGGAAAGAGTCTTTTGTCTTGTATCTTCACGGCCCATCAGTCGGGCTCAAGTCAACAGGTCGGACGCCCAAGGACCCCTTAATCCAGGACTCGCTCACCGATGTTTGGGCATGTCTCCTACCTAGAGTGCGGGTCACTTCAGAGCCATTGAGGGTGATGCGCTGACGTTGGCTAGCCGCACACGGATGTAGATCTTGAGTGGCAGCAGAGCGCTACGATGCGGTGGACGAGACCGTTCGTGAAGCCCCAACGGCCCTGGGGGCGGAGGTGCGACAATGTGCTCGGTGAAGTAGCCCCGGTGAGGTGGGAGACGGTGTCGGTGAAGTGCATCTGATGTGGTGGAAGTCAGTGTCTGTGAGGCACGTCGATTGCGGCGGCCGACATTGTCAGTGGACCACCCGGTGCGGTGGACGAGGGCGTAGAAGAGGTAGCTCCAGTGCGGTGGTGAAGCGCGACCGTCATCTTCGTCGTTGTCATCCAGCACATAGGTCGGTGCTACCTCTTGAGCATTGCGTTGGTTTTCCCTTGAAGAGGAAAGGGTGATGCAGCAAAGTAGCGTAAGTATTTCCCTCAGTTTTTGAGAACCAAGGTATCAATCCAGTAGGAGGCTACGCGGGAGTCCCTCGCACCTCCTCAAAACAAATAAATCCTCGCAACCAACGCGATAAGGGGTTGTCAATCCCTACACGGTCACTTACGAGAGTGAGATCTGATAGATATGATAGGATAATATTTTTGGTATTTTTGTGATAAAGATGCAAAGTAAAAAGCAGCGGAAATAACTAAGTGTTGGAAGATTAATATGATGAAGATAGACTCGGGGGCCGTAGGTTTCACTAGTGGCTTCTCTTGAGAGCATAAGTATTTTACGGTGGGTGAACAAATTACTGTTGAGCAATTGACAGAATTGAGCATAGTTATGAGAATATCTAGGTATGATCATGTATATAGGCATCACGTCTGAGACAAGTAGACCGACTCCCGCCTGCATCTACTACTATTACTCCACTCATCGACCGCTATCCAGCATGCATCTAGAGTATTAAGTTCATGAAAACAGAGTAATGCCTTAAGAAAGATGACATGATGTAGAGGGATAAATTCATGCAATATGATAAAAACCCCATCTTGTTATCCTCGATGAAAACAATACAATACATGCCTTGCTGCCCCTACTGTCACTTGGAAAGGACACCGCAAGATTGAACCCAAAGCTAAGCACTTCTCGCATTGCAAGAAAGATCAATCTAGTAGGCCAAACCAAACTGATAATTCAAAGAGACTTGCAAAGATAACCAATCATACATAAAAGAATTCAGAGAAGATTCAAATATTGTTCATAGATAATCTTGATCATAAACCCACAATTCATCCGTCTCAACAAACACACCGCAAAAAAAAGATTACATCGAATAGATCTCCACAAGAGAGGGGGAGAACATTGTATTGAGATCCAAAAGGAGAGAAGAAGCCATCTAGCTACTAACTATGGACCCGAAGGTCTGAGGTAAACTACTCACACTTCATCAGAGGGGCTATGGTGATGATGTAGAAGCCCTCCGTGATTGATGCCCCCACCGGTGGAGCTCCAGAACAGGCCCCAAGATGGGATCTCATGGGTACAGAAGGTTGCGGCGGTGGAATTAGGTTTTTGGCTCCGTATCTGATCGTTTGGGGGTACGTAGGTATATATAGGAGGAAGGAGTATGTCGGTGGAGCAACAGAGGGCCCACGAGGGTGGAGGGCGCGCCCTGGGGGGGGGGTAGGCGCGCCCCCTACCTCGTGGCCTCCTCCTTTGTTTCTTGACGTAGGGTCCAAGTCTCCCGGATCATATTCTTCCTAAAAATCATGTTCCCGAAGGTTTCATTCCGTTTGGACTCCGTTTGATATTCCATTTCTGCGAAACTCTGAAAGAGGCAAAAAACAACAATTCTGGGCCGGGCCTCCGGTTAATAGGTTAGTCCCAAAAATAATATAAAAGTGAATAATAAAGCCCAATAATGTCCAAAACAGTAGATAATATAGCATGGAGCAATCAAAAATTATAGATACGTTGGAGACGTATCAGTGGGGAAAGAGACGAGATGAGGGGTGATTCGCAATTTGCTTGGGTTGGCGGCGAATTAGGGATTTGAGCAATCTGGGCGCGGAAGGGGACGGTGGAGAAGGGAGATTTCGCAGGGCTAGAATTGGGGCCGCCAGATATTTCAATCTGAAACATGGAAGCGTGAACTTATTTTGTCGTTGTTCTTTTTTGGGGGGGCGGGGGGAGGGAGAGAGGGGGTGGCTGGCTGGCTGCTAGCGTCCATACGACACACGCGACCACCACGACACGACCCTGGTCTGCCTGGTGCGCCTACATTTGAGAATGCAAATGAATCTTCTTTCATTTGCAAACGAATATGTATGTATTACCATGCCCGTGTTTCCCCTAAAAAAACCATGCAGTGTTTTCCTTGCAAATAATTAGTCATTCGAAATTTGATCCTATAAATTAATTAATGAGGAGTTATGTGAATTAGAGTGCGTGTCACATAGCGATCTCCAATTCTAACATGGATTTCGTATTTCACGGTATCCATGCTACTTTTTAGTACAAATTCATATGTATATGATGAACACCATGGTAGTGTGAAAACTTTGGATGGATTCAAACAAATGACCTACAAAATAGCACAACAATCGAGTCAATGTCAACTTTTCCAAACCAAGTATGGCACGAATTCGAAATAATTACCCATATGCATGGTCCTCTGTTCAAATCTTACAATGTACACTAAATTGAAACATCGATATTAAGTCTCCCCCCGGCACACACGCTACATACTTCCTGTATGGTCAATCTTCCTCTCCTAACCACCTTAGGAGGCTATCGGCTTCCAACACACATTCATTTTTCTCTCCATGTTTCGATCTCTAACTCTCTCAACTACACAACCCCCTTTTTCCACTCTGTTACCAAATGTATCTACCTGACACACCCGCCATTGCACCCCATGCCGAGCTCTCTCTCTCTCTCTCCCTTCCTCCCACCCTCTCTTGCTAGATACATGCATTGCCTATCTAGCCCCCAATCTCTCATGCGCACACACGCATGTTGTCTATCTAGGTCACTCCCTTGAGACTGTCTCACTCTTTCTTCCGCACGGTGGGCCACACTCGCTCAATCTTGCTCTCTTTATCTGAGTCTCAATTAACCTCGATTTCTTTCACACACAAATGATATATCTCCCTGTTTGGGCCTCGATCGACACACTCTATACTCTCTCACGCAGATTGTCTATCTAGGTCAGTCCATCCAAGCTGCCCCACTCTTTCGACCTCATGGCGGGCCACGCTCGCTCAATTTTTCTCTCTCTCTCTCTCTCTCTTTATGTCTCGATTGACCTCGCTCTTTCTCGGAGACAAACGATATATCTCCATGTTTGAGCCCAATTCGACATATTCATATTGTATACTCTCTCATGCACATTGTCTATCTAGGTCACTCTCTCCAACCCGTCTCACTCTTTCGATCGCACGACGACCCACACTCGCTCAATCTCTCTCCCTTTATATATGTAATCGATTGACCCTGCTTCCTCCCATTGTTGGTGTACAAAAGTAGGGGTCCTTCTTGTACCCCTTTACTTGTGCGCGGGCACTCACAGCCACACGCCTGCGGCCGCGCTTGGCGGGATAGAAGAGGAAGCAAAGACACAAGACTACGAGGGCAACGCCAAGACAGAGGCGCGAGGAGCGAAGGCACAAGGTGGGTTCTCCCCGGCAGGAGCCTTGTCGGGGCAGCTTATGTAGCCCCGGCAAGGGCCTTGCCGGGGCAACTTTCCCAACACCAGCAGAGCGCCACCCTTGAGCCTAAGAGTTCCGGCACCATCGACAACATTGGAACCAAGGCTCGGGAGGCGCCTGCATGGTGGCATGAAGATCTTTGTGAAGACCAAGAACGTACAAGACTAGATGAGAACCAGAAGAGAGAAACCCCCGGCAAGACCCTTGCCGGGGACACCTGTGAGACCCCGGCAAGGCCCCCACCTGCCAAGGCTCCACCGCCGTTCCAATACAACAGTCAACCCGCCAACAAGGCAGACACCTGCGTGGCGATGGGCAGCTTCCATGCCAACTCAGCAAGCACCTGCGTGGTGGCATGCGGATCTTCGTGAAGACTCTGCCACCACACCAACTCAGCAGCCAGCCAGCGTGGCGCTGCACGCCTAGTCAGCTTGGACGCGTGTCAGAGCGAGACGAGGTGGCAGACGAGATGAGCTTCCTTGCCGCTCCCGATAAAGTGAGAGGGCATGTCGGCAGTACATGAAATGCGTATGTCCTACGGTGCCAGGCGATAGACTTGTATATAGTACAAACTTTCGACCTCCTGTGTGCCACTGTGGCGACCAACTTTGGCTATAAAAGGAGGCCCGAGGCATACTGGAGGAGGATTTGGACGTTTTGGACCCTGCACGCTTTGTAGCTAGTCCAAGAACACCAGATAAACACAAACCAGCAGGAGTAGGGTATTGCTCACCACTTACGGCATGAACCTGGAGAAATCCCCCGTGTTGATCTTCTAAACCCGCTCTTTCCACAGCCCCTCGCCCGCCAACCGTAGAAGGGATTCTCTATGATCCCATAGGTGTCGTTTCCACAGATATCTTTGGCGCGCCAGGTTGGGGGGCGGGGCTCGGCCGCCCCACTTAACCAATCAGGCCACCAGGGGCGCAGGGAATCAGGACCGACCCGCTGCTCCAATCAGCGACGACCCGGTTTCCTGCCTCGCCATTACGGCCCCGTGTCCACCACCTACCAACCTTGGGGTATCGAGGACACGTGGCGAGCAGGCCAGAATCGAGAAGACAAGTGAAGCGACTGTTTTCCACCCCGTGATCACGCGGCGCGGGCCCCTTGAAGGCCACGACCAGAGTCCACTTAGTAAATGAGCCGCGCCCCTGCGTTTTCCTCTTTTTATGGGGAAGGCATGAGCTGCCTCTTTACTATCTGCCATGATGTGATGCAAGCGTGCTGCAATCGCCCCATGCACGACCCCCACGTCACACATTCAACGCAGGGCGTGGGGAAGGGCAACTGGCGAGGGAGTTACTGCGGTAAAACTCTGCCACGCGTACCCGCGCACCGTTCTGGGCCTGGCCCAATAATGCTCCGCGCTTATATGTGGCCCAGGCCTGGGGCTCCTGTCGGTGTACAAAAGTAGGGGTCCTATTTGTACCCCTTTACTTGTGCGCGGGCAATCGCAGCCACACGCCTGCGGCGGCACTTGGCAGGACAGAAGAGGAAGCAAAGACACAAGACTACCAGAGCAACGCCAAGACAGAGGCGCGAGGAGCGAAGGGACAAGGTGGGCTCTCTGAGGGAGTCCTGGACTGAGGGGTCCTCGGGCGTCTGGCCTGTTATCCATGGGCCGGACTGATGGGCTGTGAAGACATGAAGGCCGAAGACTGTACCCGTGTCCGGATAGGACTCTCCTTGGCGTGGAAGGCAAGCTTGGCGACCAACTATGAAGATTCCTTCTTATGTAACCGACTCTATGTAACTCTAGATCCCCCCGGTGTCTATATAAACCGGAGGGTGTAGTCCGGAAAGGGATATATTCATTACCATAGTCATACAGGCTAGGCTTCTAGGGTTTAGCCATTACGATCTCGTGGTAGATCAACTCTTGTAATACTCATATTCATCAAGATCAATCAAGCAGGAAGTAGGGTATTACCTCCATAGAGAGGGCCCGAACCGGGGTAAACATCGTGTCCCTCGTCTCCTGTAACCATCGACCTTAGAAGCACAGTTCGGGACCCCGTACCCGAGATCCGCCAGTTTTGACACCGACATTGATGCTTTCATTGAGAGTTCCATTGTGCCGTCGACGAAAGGTTCGATGGCCCCTTCAATCGTCGATAGTGACGCTGTCCAAGGAGAAACCTTCCTCCCCTGACAGATTTTCGTATTCAGCGGCTTCGTACTTCGGGCCAACTCGCTTGGCCATCTGGAGCAGATCGATAGCTACGCCCCTGGCCACCAGGTCAGATTTGGAAGCTTGAACTACGTCGCGGATATCCGTGGAGACTTGATCTTCAACGGATTTGAGACCGCGACGATCGCTCCCCCTCGCTCCGACGAACATGACTTAAATCTGTCATCGGACCGCATTCAGAAGATGGTTCTTGTAACTGCCACGGCCTTTGATCCGGAGCAGCTCGTGCCATCCGAGGCCACAGAGTCTGCGGCGTTGGAGCCGCACACAGGCTCAACACCTTGCAATATCTGCGTCAATGGAATTCCGGACTCGTTTCCGACTATAAGTTCAGAACCATGTACATCTGCGGACACCGAGCTGGATCGGTTATCGATCTTCGAGTTCAGCGCCGCGGACATCTTCCAACACTCGCCCTTGGGCAGTGTGCTAAATTCATTAAAGCACCTGTCCTTGGCGGGAGACTCACAGCCGAACTATGTCCGGTTCAAACTGGAGGCTGATGATGGAGAATTTCGCTTCCCACCCGCCACCCACTTCATAGCCACTGTCAAGGACTTAGCCGACATGCTTGATTATGCCTCCGAAGACATCGACGGTATGGACGACGATGCCAACAAGGAGCAAGGCCAAGACCCGCCATTCACTGGACGTTGGACGACCACCTCTTCGTACGATGTGTCCATGATTGATACACATAAAAAAGCTAGCGATGATGACAAAGAAGATCCAGTTGAGAATAAACCTCCTGAGACACAGTCCCAGCGTCGGCGCCCTCAACGCCGCTCTAAGTCACGTCGCTCAACAGACAGCAACACCGGCACCGGTGAAAACAGTACTCCAGACGACGCCGAAAACAATGAAGACCCTGTTGGAGCAAGATCCGAACAGGAGGAGCAAGAAAACGGCCAAGCCAGCCCCGATGAACAGGCCCTGCCTAGCGACAATTCGGAGGACGACAACTACCTTCCGCTCTCCCAAGATGAGGCAAGCCTCGGCG
The DNA here is from genome assembly GCF_018294505.1 of Triticum aestivum. Taxonomy (NCBI): domain Eukaryota; kingdom Viridiplantae; phylum Streptophyta; class Magnoliopsida; order Poales; family Poaceae; genus Triticum; species Triticum aestivum. Next base: position 345,938,816 of record NC_057802.1, on the reverse strand, counting down.
ACAAAGACTTCATCGTACCCGAAGAACCTCTCGAGCAGGACCGCTTCAAACGCAGGCTAATAGCTACGGCAAGGAGCCTGTAAAAGAAGCAGCAGCAGCTTCAAGCTGACCAAGACCTACTCAACGATAGATGGACCGAAGTCCTGGCCGCCGAAGATACGACCTTAGTGGCCCAGCCAAAAGCTACCCGAAGCATAGATTGCTACCTCAGTTCGATGACGAGGCGTTGGAGCCCGTACCATCATCACACAATGCGGCAGGTCGTCGACAACTCGGTGCGGATAAAGAGGCAACTCAAGCCGAACACGAGACCGCCCCACCTCGCCATAAAGGCAAGAATAACAAAGCTCGTGGTTGTACAGACGACCTTCGACGGGACTTGGATAGTAGAGCAGGACTGCAAGATCGATCTACGGATCGCGAGGGCATGCCCCGACACGCGACGATGGCTACCTAGTCGGACGTGACAAACCTAGCCACGCACGAGCCGAAAACCGCAAATGGACTCCTTCGGAGTTACGTTGCAGTGTGGCCCAACATAGAGGCGCCGCACACCCTCTTTGCTTCACTGATGAAGTAATGGATCATGAATTCCCCAAAGGATTCAAACCCGTTAATATTGAATCATACGACGGAACAACCGATCCCGCAGTATGGATAGAAGATTTTATCCTCCACATACATATGGCCCGTGGAGACGACCTCCACGCCATTAAATACCTCCCACTAAAGCTAAAAGGGCCAGCTCGGCACTGGTTAAACAGCCTGCCTGAAAATTCCATAGGCAGCTGGGAGGACTTGGAAGAAGCCTTCCTTGACAACTTCCAAGGAACATATGTCCGGCAACCGGATGCCGATGACCTAAGTCACATTGTCCAGCAGCCCGGAGAGTCAGCCAGGAAGCTCTGGACTCAGTTCTTAGTCAAAAAGAACCAAATCGTCGACTGTCCAGACGCGGAAGCCCTCGCGGCCTTCAGACACAGCGTCCGGGACGAATGGCTTGCACGCCACCTCGGTCAAGAAGCACCTAAATCCATGACAGTCCTTACTGCTCTAATGACCCACTTTTGCGCGGGAGAAGACAGCTGGCTCGCTCGTAGAAGCAACAGCGCGAGCGACCCGGGCACTTCCGAAATCCGAAACGGCAACGGCAAGCCACGACGAAGCAAACACAACAGTCACAATGATAATGAAAGATCATGCGACACAGCGGTCAACGCCAGATTTAGCAATCCCAAGCCCGGTCAACGGAAGAAGCCATTCAAGGCGAACCGAGACGAACCATACAACCTAGACAGGATATTGGACCGACCCTGCCAGATTCACGGCCACCCCGATAAACCAGCTAATCATACCAACAGAATCTGCTGGGTCTTCAAGCAGGCCGACAAGCTCAACGCCGAACACAAGGGGAGGAGGCCGCCAGGCGACAGGGACGACGGAGAGACTCACCAACGAAATACCGGGGGTCAGAAGCAATTTACACCCGAGGATCGACTACTCCCGGAGCGGAAATAGCAGTCCGGCTTCCGCCGCCCACCTCGTATACCTGCAAAATTTGTATCGCGCATACATCACTACGCACTCAAGATACCATGGGCATTGGCGGAAGAACACTACGGACAAGCCTGCAAGCATTCCCATAACATTTTTTATCTTCTTTTTATTTCTTCCTTCACTATCTCTTAAAAACAGGTGACGAACAGGACAAACATCTCAAACCGACTCTATCGGATTTCGGATCCGTACATTCACCTATGGGGCTACTTCCATCAAGGATTCCCCTCGCCGAGGACAGGCGGCGCAAACGTGCGATAGGAGATCCAAAAATAACTTTTTGTAGACCGCACTCTTTATTTCGAGCCAGTACTATGCCTCTTCCTCCGCCTCTGACCCCGAGCATGTCAAATAGCCAGGGTTGTGGTCTTTATATTAAGTAATCATTGGCATATCGCTCAGGTCCCAGTAAACATTATCCGAATTAATCATCCGTGTTGTTTCGCCAATGATTATGGCTCCCATGGTTGTTTCACAGATATACCTAGGCATAACCCGCCAGGGGCTCGGTTTGGGAACAAATGAGTTGGCAACAAATGTCCGAACATCTCTATAGCGTACTTCGGCGTCGCAAGTTTGGCCTATATGCATCAGCTCCGAATCATTGTCTTGGGTCAATAGTTGGGTTGCCCGGCTCCTGTGCTTGCTACCCCTCCATCGGCTAGGGTATTAAAGGGAGAACTACTGCGATTGTGCTTCCGGTTCATCTGGTCAAGTACCTCAGTAGAGAAAGCCGAAAACTGACTGTCATGATTCGGCGAGAGCTGGTCAACCACTTGACGACTTATTGGAATCTTTAGCGATTCTCCGTGTCACACGAGGGATCTTTTTCAGAGCAAATATGTACAACATCGTATTATAATACGCCGCATACATACCAGGGGCTATGTTGTAGCCCCACCATAAAACTCCTATGGCTAAGTGAAAGTGTTAACGCCCTATAGTTCGATTGCCTGGTTCGCCGCATTATCACGTCCTTCATGGACCAAGACGTTGGATAAAGAGTGATTAAATGCTTTTCTGAACAAACCCGTACTTCCTATGAGGGGGCTGAAGCCAACGACTGGAAAACTTTCAGATTATTTTAAAACGGCCGCACAGGAGGAATACAAGCTTTTGAGCAAAACGTAAAAATAGATTAACTATAAAATTGTCTTTTACAATTCTCATACACCTCACTCGAACATTATGTCTTTCGAGCACTGACCCTCTATCAAGCGGGCGGCCTCTAGGACGTCTTCAAAATAATGCTCCGGTTCAGGACGGTCCTTGCCCTTGGGTGGACTCTTCGCCGCAACATTGATGGACTTCATCTTCCCCCAGAATGTCTTGACTTGGGCAAAAGCCATCCGTGCACCCTCAATGCACGTCGACCGCTTCACAGCGTCGATACGCGGCACCGCGTCAACAAGCTTTTGCACCAAACTGAAGTAGGTATTTAAAACAGGCTCGGTTGGCCACGACCAGATTATGACGTTCTTCATGGCAGCGCCGGATATCCTATGAAGCTCGGCCCATTGGGACATCTGTTCATTCAGCAACAGAGGGCGCTTTGATGCGCATGTGACCAGAAAAGCTTCTCCGTTGCGTACCCCTCCCGCGCTTGATAATACTGCGCCGCATCGGAAGAACTCTTCGGCACGTCTAAAAACTCGTCCGGTGAACTCCACACTCGGTCAAGCTGAGCATAGTTCGGATCACCGAACTTAGTCTGTAGCAGAAAGGGTTTACCAGCCGCAATCTCCCCAGCTTGCCGGATCTCCTCATGGGCCGCTCTGGATTCCGACCGCGCTTCTCTCGCCTCTTGTAAGGCCTTGTCCAGTTCAGCCATTTTGGCTTCATTCTCCTTCTGCAGAAATTCACAGCGGCCAGTAGCATTTTTTAGTTCGAGCGCCATCGTGGATATCTTCTCCTCGTCTTGGCGCCGTGCAGCTTGTTCGGCTTTTAACTCAGCCGATGCCTTTTCAGCAGCCGCATTGCTACACCGGGCCTGCTCCTTGGCCCGGGCCAGCTCCGCTCGAAGAACTTCAACGGCGGTAGCACCATCTGCAGCCATGCATATTCCAGCATATATATTTTAGCATCATGCTTGTACCACAAAAAATGTATGGGGATTGCCCCGAATACATACCTTGCGACTCGTCAAGACGCATATTGATTAACGCAAGGTCATCCCCTGCTACATCAAGCTTCTGCTGCAACTCGGCAATATCCATAGTCTGGGAAGCAGCTAAGGGGGAAATAGACTGCGTTCAAGTTCATCAGATCAGTCCTTGAGTAATTCTTTTCGATCCTCCGTTCGCTTCCCAGTGGAAGCCAACCTGAGTCTCAGGGGCTACTACCTATACGCAGGTGCATCTTTGCAAATAAAACATAGCTGAAAACATTGTATCACAAAGCTCGAAACCTTTTAGCAGGCTCATGAAGGCTTCATTCAATCCGCTCTTCGCGGACAAAATCTTCTCAACCACTGTACCCATCAAGGTACGCTGTTCCCCCGAGACAGATGCTTTTCGCAACATGTCTCGCAATATATCCGGAGCCTCCGAGTCTCCGGAAGCCGCTCTAGGAGCACAACCATCCTTTGAAGGAATCTGTTCACCCGTCTCCAGAATCACCGTCGGCTGCGAGCCAGACAGTCCGAGGCCTTTATTATCAGCCCCAGAATCCCGGACGGTCGGAGATCCACCTTTGGGTACGGCCTCTTTTATCCCCTGCGTACCTTGTTGATCAAGAAAAACCCTCCGCGATGACACTTCAGAGTCGTCCGCCTTATTGGGCGAGGAGGTTTGGGGAGGCGTCTCACTCTCCATCATCTCTGGGAGGAGACCTCCCGAAGAATAAGATTGCCAAGAAAAACTCTGTGCCGACCTGTAAAAATGCACGGACACGTTACGTATATCTTCGGTAACGGCAAAGGAGCGGAACACAATCAACGTACCCCGGATTCACTTACGGTTTGGTCGAGGGCTTGTCCCCATGTTGGAGCTATTCAACGGCGTCGCTTTCCAAACCCAAGCCGCTCGACGGTGGCATTTTTCCCCTCTTGGGAGACCGCCCCTCCCAACCTTCGGGGGCAGCCCTTTTCCTCCTGCTCGGAGAAGGGATACTGGGTCCTCTTTCGCCTCTGTCTTCAGGTGAGGAAAGGTCGATTTCTCCGGACTCAGTATCCGACTTACCTCTGGAACAAAGCTCATCTCGGGTCTTCTCACTCTCCTCTTTACCGTCCCTTGCCGGCGCCTGGTATGGTGCCGAGGCCAGCATCCTTGTTAACATAGGATTAGCTGAGTCTTCGGGAAGGGGAGCCGGACACCTAATCCGTTCCACTTTCTTTATCCAGCCCTGAAAAAGATGATTCCGTCAGTGTCTTACCACTGGGTGACTGATTATGAGGTGTTCGGCGAACGGGTACTTACCGGGGTGTCCGGATGGTTACAGTCTAGGCCGATATCTTCGTGGTGTCCGGCCATTGCTTTCGTTTCCCGAAAAATAATCTCCACATTCCTTCGTGCGTAGTGCCGAAGAAGTGCTGAAGAGTCCGCGGCCCTTCTGGATTGAACTCCCACATGCGGAGAGGCGTCGCTGGCACGGCAGGGTCCGGCGGACTAGCATTACTTGAACGACGTTGACGATATTGATGTCCCTCTCAATGAGGCTTCGGATGCGACTTTGCAAAGCCCGCACCTCGTCCGTTGATCCCCAGTCCAACCCCTTATTAATCCACGATGCAAGCTGAATTGGGGGGCTGGATCGAAATGCGGGCGCAGCTGCCCACTTGGAGCCACGGGGCTCGGTGATATAGAACTACCCCTGCTGCCATAAATCGGAAGATTTGGCAAAGGATCCTTTCAGCCAAACAGCGCTAGCAAGCTTGCTCACTATGGCACCACCGCACTCTGCCTGCTCCCCCTCTATCACTTGCGGCTTCACATCGAAGGTCTTGAGCCACAAGCCGAAGTGCGGAGGAGTTCGGAGGAAGGCTTCGCACGTGACGATAAACGCCGAGATAAGAAGAATAGAGTCCGGGGCCAGATCGTGAAAATCTAGCCCATAATAGAACATGAGCCCTCGGACGAAGGGATTAAGTGCAAACCCTAACCCGCGGAGGAAGTGGGACACGAACATGACCCTCTCGTCGGATCTAGGGGTGGGAATAACCTGCCCCTCGGCAGGAAGCCGATGAAGGATTTCTGCGGTCAGATACCTCGCCGCCCGAAGCTTTGCAATATCTCCCTCCGTGACAGAAGAAGCCACCCACCGGCCTTGACGGCTGGATCCGGACATGATTGGAGCTTGTGGCGATTGAAACCCGGGTGTTGGAACTCGGGGTAGCAAGGGTTGAGGAAGAAGCAAGCGTGAAAGAAAAAGACGGGTCTGTACCCCTATATAAAGGCCGCGAATATCGAACGTCTCCTCCTGGGCCTCAAAACTTGCCTATTCCCAAGGAGTTGTACCCAAGCGACGGTTGGGTTACCCACGTCCGGGTTGATAAGAATCCCTTAAAAAAGGGGAGACACGATCTCCGCTTGGATAAGACATGCCAATAAAACCACGTCTCGAGACGTGGGACGACGGGCTAGCTAACGGTTCGAAAATAATGGCCGAGCAGGCGTGATGTCATATTACCAAAAAGTTGTCAGCGGATTGGACTCGTGAAATATTATATCCTCTGCAGTTGTGTATACAAGTCCGGATACAATCATTACATCTGAAGACTATCTTGGAGTTCGGAAAGGGGAACCCGCCTTGCAATGCCGAAGACAATCTGCGCGCCGGACTCCTCGTCATTGAAGCCAGGTTCAGGGGCTACTGAGGGAGTCCTGGACTAAGGGGTCCTCGGGCGTCCGGCCTGTTATCCATGGGCCGGACTGGTGGGCTGTGAAGACATGAAGGGCGAAGACTGTACCCGTGTCCGGATAGGACTCTCCTTGGCGTGGAAGGCAAGCTTGGCGACCAACTATGAAGATTCCTTCTTATGTAACCGACTCTATGTAACCCTAGACCCCCCCGGTGTCTATATAAACCGGAGGGTGTAGTCCGGAAAGGGATATACTCATTACCATAGTCATACAGGCTAGGCTTCTAGGGTTTAGCCATTACGATCTCGTGGTAGATCAACTCTTGTAATACTCATATTCATCAAGATCAATCAAGCAGGAAGTAGGGTATTACCTCCATAGAGAGGGCCGGAACCTGGGTAAACATCGTGTCCCCCGTCTCCTGTAACCATCGAACTTAGACGCACAGTTCGGGACTCCCTACCCGACATCCGCCGGTTTTGACACCGACACTCTCCCCGACAGGAGCCTTGCCGGGGAAGCTTATGTAGCCCCAGCAAGGTCCTTGCCGGGGCAACTTGCCCAACACCAGCAGAGAAGCCACCCTTGAGCCTAAGAGTTCCGGCACCATTGACAACACCGGAACCAAGGCTCGGGAGGCTCCTGCATGGTGGCATGCAGATCTTTGTGAAGACCAAGAACGTACAGGACTAGATGAGAACTAGAAGACAGAAACCCCGGCAAGACCCTTGTCGGGGACACCTGCAGACCCCGGCAAGACCCTTGCCAGTGACATCTGTGGGGCCACAGACAGGCCCCCACCTGCCAAGGCTCCACCGCCGTTCCAATACAGCAGTCAACCCGCCAACAAGGCAGACACCTGCGTGGCGACGTGCAGCATCCAGGCCAACTCAGCAAGCACCTGCGTGGTGGCATGCAGATCTTCGTGAAGACTCTGCCACCACACCAACTCAGCAGCCAGCCAGCCAGCGTGGCGCTGCACGCCTAGTCCGCTTGGACGCGCATCAGAGCGAGACAAGGCGGCGACGGATGAGACGAGCTTCCTTGTCGTCCCCTATAAAGTGAGAGGGCATGTCGGCAGCACATTAAATGCGTTTGTCCTACGGTGCCAGGCGATAGACTTGTATATAGTACAAACTTTCCACCTGATGCGTGCCACTGTGGCACCCCCTTTGGCTATAAAAGGAGGCCCGAGGCATACTAGAGGAGGATTCGGACTTTCTGGACCCTGCGCGCTTTGTAGCTAGTCCAAGAACACCAGATAAACACAAACCAGCAGGAGTAGGGTATTATACACCACTTGCAGCCCGAACCTGGATAAATCCCCGTGTTGATCTTCTAAACCTACTCTTTCCACAGCCCCTCGCCCGCCAACCATACAAGGGATTCCCCGTGATCCCATAGGTGTCATTTCCACCGACATCTTTGGCGCGCCAGGTAGGGAGGGTTGGGGCTCGGCCACCCCACTTAACCAATCCGGCCGCCAGGGGCGCGGGGAATCGGGACCGACCCGCTGCTCCAATCAGCGATGACCTGGTTTCCCGCCTCGCCATTAAGGCCCTTGCCCTCCGCATCCACCACCTACCATCCTTGGGGCATGGAGGACACGTGCCGAACAGGCCAGAATTGAGAAGACAAGTGAAGCGACTGTTTTCCACCTCGTGATCGTGGGGCGCGGGCGCCTTGAAGGCCACGACCCGAGTCCACTTAGTAAATGAGTCGCGCCCCTGCATTTTCCTCTTTTTATGGGGAAGGCGCGAGCCTCCTCTTTACTATCCGCCATGATGTGACGCAAGCGTGCTGCAACCGCCCCACGCACGACCCCCACGTCACACATTCAATGCGGGTCGTGGGGAAGCACAACTGGCGAGGGAGTTACTGTGGTAAAACTCTACCACGCGTACCCGCGCATAGTTCTGGGCCTGGCCCAATAACGCTCCGCGCTTATATGTGGCCCAGGCCCGGGGCTCCTGTCGGTGTACAAAAGTAGGGGTCCTTTTTGTACCCCTTTACTTGTGCGCGGGCAGTCGCAGCCACACGCCTACGGCCGCGCTTGGCGGGACAGAAGAGGAAGCAAAGACACAAGACAACCAGAGCAACGCCAAGACAGAGGCGCGAGGAGCGAAGGGACAAGGTGGGCTCTCCCCGGCAGGAGACTTTCCAGGGTAGCTTATGTAGCCCCGGCAAGGGCCTTGCCAGGGCAACTTGCCCAACACCAGCAGAGCCGCCACCCTTGAGCCTAAGAGTCCCGGCACCATCGACAACACTGGAACCAAGGCTCGGGAGGCGCCTGCATGGTGGCATGCAGATCTTTGTGAAGACCAAGAACGTACAAGACTAGATGAGAACCAGAAGAGAGAAACCCCCGGCAAGACCCTTGCCGGGGACACCTGCGAGACCCCGGCAAGGCCCTTGCGGACATCTGCGGGTCCACAGATAGGCCCCCACCTACCAATGCTCCACCGCCATTCCAATAGAGCAGTCAACCCGCCAACAAAGCAGGCACCTGCGTGGCGACGTGCAGCTTCCAGGCCAACTCAGCAAGCACCTGCATGGTGGCATGCAGATCTTCGTGAAGCCTCTGCCACCGCACGAACTCAGTAGCCCGCCAGCCAGCCAGCATGGCACTGCACGCCTAGTCAGCTTGGACACGCGTCAGAGCGAGACAAGGCGGCGACGGACGAGACGAGCTTCCTTGTCGTCCCCGATAAAGTGAGAGGGCACGTCAGCAGCGCATTCAATGCGTTTGTCCTACAGTGCCAGGCGATAGACTTGTATACAGTACAAAGTTTCCGCCTCCAATGTCCCACTGTGGCGACCCCCTTTGGCTATAAAAGGAGGTCCGAGGCATACTGGAGGAGGATTCAGACTTTTTGGACCCGACACGCTTTGTAGCTAGTCCAAGAACACCAGAAAACACAAACCAGCAGGAGTAGGGCATTACACACCACTTGCGGCCTGAACCTGGATAAATCACCCGTGTTGATCTTCTAATCCCGCTCTTTCCACATCCCCGCGCCCGCCAACCGTAGAAGGGATTCCCCGTGATCCCATAGGTGTCGTTTCCACCGACACCCATGCACAAAATATATCTACATGTCTGTGACTCGATCATCTCTCAAGTTCTATCTTACATCCCTCACCCTTCCCAAAAGCTCAATCGGACAATATCTCTCCATAGCATATATATCTTTTCAATGAATGACGGACCACACTCACTTTGTCTCTCCATCTATCTGTGTCTCGATTGACCTCGCTTTCTCACGCCGTATCTTCCACACATTGAAGCTACCTCTCCATACCTCGCAAAGCCGGAGCTATTTACATTGCGAGGGGGACTCCAACCTTGGATTAATTTGTGTAGGCATTTATTCCAGTGGGTTTAGATTATATTTTTGTAGCATTCTGCCCACAACTACTCGAAACACCGTTGCAACCCCCGCACCTCCCCCAATTGATTTCCCTCTGGCTCTGTCATCGCTCTCCCGCACGTCCTTTCTTGCCTTCAACGTCGCACCATGGTATTTTTGCAAAAAACTCTGTTGTTCTCTTTAATTATTACAAATAAGCTACAAAACTACACACCGATAGTCCACATGTAATGGAACAAATTTCAACCCACAAATCAAAGTGCTACAAACTACACACCGAGGGACCACCTGTCATGAACCAAATTTGGACCCATATATAAATTAAAAATTAAAAAGGACGAGGATCAAACATGCGACCAGGGCCATCAAGCCGCACGTCAATAGGCAACATACGTAGTACAGCAATGATTGTTGTACCCCCCCTTGTTATATAATGTTTTTATATTACCACAGCCTATTTAATGGATAACATGAAATATTATTTTTATTAAATTAGTGGGACCGGCTCGTTAGCACGTACTATTCGCCTTCACTTACTGGTGGGTCCCATGTCTGCTCTCTCTACTCCCCTTCTACGTTTAGACGCACGGACAAACATGAAGAACTCGCGGGCGATGTTGCCGTTGACCATATCTGGACACGTTCACAAGTTACGGCATCAGTTTCACGTACTAGTAGTACTGGTCAATGTGTACGTGCAATGCACGTTAATTTGGAAGTATATTAAGTGCATGCGGATATTAAGTAGGATATTATTTGCGTCTTATTATGTGATTAGCACTATTTTTGGCGTGAAATTAACTGCACGCTAAACGTGTTGAGCGCTTGACATTGAAGCAGTCTAGGTTGTTGGATGAGAAGGAATACATGTGGCTTGGTGACGTTTTATATTTAATTTGATACAGCTCTAGGAAAACATTCAATCGATCAAACCATAGCTTTCATTCAGTCTGACTCCAACTTTACATTCATACGACAATCGATCTAAAATAAACAGAAATGATAAACGTTCGGATTTTAAGCATGGCAATCCGAACGTTTTTCATGGCAATTTTAGATTATGCGGCGGCGGCGGGGGCGTCTTGCGGTGGGAAGAGGCTACTCGGCCGTGCTCTGTGTGTCGTCGGGCCACTGACCGATGGCGACATCGACGGCGGCGTCTTGCGCCGTTGTTGGAGTAGTCCTAGACATTGGCCCTAGCTTCAAGGAAGGCCAGAATGTTCTGGACTTCGGTCTCCAGGAGCGAGTCAATTGGTGGGAGGAGGCGACTGGCGTTGGTGCAAGGAAGCGGTCGACGGCGGCCATCCATGCCGCTGAGGGGGCACTGGCACCCGCGCGGGGACAGGCGCTGGCAACGGCGCGGCGGAGACATTCGTGTGCACGGGCACCGACACAGGCGCACTCATTAGTGCATGTGCAGGCGCATGCGCTGGAAGGTGCACGGACACCAGAATGGGCGCGCGGATCAGTGCTCACGCAGGCGCATGCGCTGGCAGGTGCATGGACGCGTGAAAGTCGGCGGGGACCTCGTGGAACCCGGTGGCATCAAGCTCGGCAACAATGTGCGCCTCCCAGCCCGTCAATGCCACAGGGATGGGCGCTGGCGTAGTTGGGGCGATGGGAGCAAGAACGGGAGCGGGGACAGGTGCGGCACCTTCCCGCAAGGCTGGTTCAAGCTCGTCCCAAAGCGCCTTTTGTTCTTGAGACTCCGGCTGGCTCTACTGGGGAAATGCTTATACATAGGAGCTCACCAGTAGCGCTTTTACAAAGGAAGTGTTGCTGCTAAATAGCAGTAGCACTTGGGCAGCACGAGCGCTGCTAATATGAGCATAGTAGTAGCGCTAGAGCTAGAAAACGCGCTACTACTACAATTGACAGACCGTTCCAGGTATGCTAGCGATACTAGTAGCGCTCACTCGTTGAAAGCGCTACTACTATTAATCTTAGCAATAGCGCTTTTTCCCTAACCAGCGGTACTGATAAATTCAGTCCCCTCCTAATACGACCAAAGTTTAGTCCCACCTCGCTCCACGAACAGAATGTTACCACCTTAAATATGGTGCTTCTCAAATCATCAGAACCACTTGGTCTTCATTGAACTCTATGTGCAGGATCTGTGGCCGCAGATTCCTATTGACAATTTAGATTCTACACAAAAAGATCATTGATGACCAATGTATTTTTGATTTTTTTAGATGCTTAGCCTTAGTAGTAGTGCACTTTTTCAGAAAGCGCTACTGCTATTGCTTTTAGAAGTAGCGTTTTTTATGGACAAGCGCTACCACTAAGGGCCCTTATCCAAACTAGCTCGCGCGCGTCCTCTCACTCTCCCCCTCACACTCTCTCATCGCCTCTGTCGCCTCCGTCGTCGTCACCGTCGTCCTCCTCCGTCATCGCCATCCTCCTCCCCGAAGGTCCCTCCCATCTCCTCCCCCTCCTCCTCACACTCTCCCATCGCCTCTGTCACCTCCGTCGCCGTGGCCGCCATCACCGCCGTCGTCCTCCCTCCGTCCCTCCTCCTCCGTCGTCGCCATCCTCCTGCCCCCAAGGTCCCTCCCTCCTCCTCCCCCTCCTCCTCCCACTCCGCCGGCGGCCTCTCCGGCGCCCCCCTCCTCCTCCTCCCTCCTCCTCCTCCGCCTCCTGCTCTCTCCTCCTCCCCTTCAAATTTGAATAAGTAATTTGAATAGAATAAAATATGAAATTGAAAATAATAAGTAAATATAGGTCTTTTGAATAGAATAGGAATTTTTTAGAAAATTTGAATAAGTAAATTTGAATAGAATAAAATATGAAATTGAAAAGGATAAGTAAATGTTGGTCTTTCGAATAGAATAGGAAATTTTTAGAAAATTTGAATAAGTAAATTTGAATAGAATAAAATATGAAATTGAAAATAATAAGTAAATGTAGGTATTTTGAATGGAATAGGAAATTTTTAGTAAATGTAGGTTTTTATTTATATTTTGATTTAGGGTTTTCACTAAGTCCTAAGCTGAGGATAATAATGTTTTTGTTTATATTTTGTTTTTGCATAAATCAAGGAACCGCTGCATCATCCCCGCTGTCGTCCCTGTCACCGACCACCTCCGACCTTGAGGTGAGACCAGCCAAATCCCCACACCGATGATGATGTTGATGTTTTGACAGTTGTAGTAGAGTAGTAGCTACATGAGTAGTTGTGATAATTTTCATGGAATATGATTGAGATTTAGACATTTGATATGTAGTGTTCTGTGTAGTACTAGTGCTTGCCCAAGTGGCCTATGTTTGCAGGGTACACCTCACAGTGTCGTATGTTTTGCCGGAGTGTTGATTCATTTCCATTCCGGAAAATTTCAGGCGCTCGATATGTCCTATTTTAGCAAAGGTCATGCCGGATTTTTCCGTGAATTTAAGCATGACTTGTGCTAGAATATGTAGGAAATATCGAGTGCCCTGTATTTGCTAGAAAGAGAATTAAACGACATTTCAAATTCACTTTAAGTCTGTCGGGGCTCCATACATGACAGTGAAAAAATCAGTGAGGGAGAGTGTCCACCATATATGAGAGAAGAAGAATGGCGATTGTTGTCATGGGGGTCGCTTCTCCTTCTTCTCTTTGTGCTAGACCTTTGTTATGCACTAGGGGAAGAAGGAGTAGCGACCATCATCGATGGTCGAAAAATCGGTGAGGGAGTGTTCACCATATATGAGAGAAGAAGAATGCCGACTATTGTCTTGGGGGTCACTTCTCTTTCTTTTCCTTATGCTAGATATATGTAATGCACTAGGGAAAGGAGTATAACCGACCATCGCCGACAGTCGCAATATTAGAGAGGGAGTGCCCACCATATACGTGAGATGAGAGATTAGGAAGGAAAACTCGACATACCTAAAGTCAACCCGTTCCATATTGAGTAAATAGTGATATGTGTGTTGAGTTTCCTGGTAGTTGCCTTCGATTGATTTTCAATTAATGTTTCAACTATGATCATAGGAAATGTCTGACAACGAAAAGGATTTTGGTATGTTCGAATACTGCGAAGACGAGTGCGGCCTGTGCGACAGACATTCCCTAGTTGATGGTAGGTGCTTCAGCATCAATCTGGATGAGACCTTCGAGGTTTATACAGTAAGTCACAACGATATGTCTTTTTTCGTAATTAAGCATGACTTCTGCTTCTTTTGCTTCAACTTATAATTTTAATTTTTTACTATTCTACTAGCGTATCCCCTGCCATGCAAGAATTTCCGTCTTGGATAAGATTGGTTTCAATCATATGAAAACTATGGAGGTAAAGAGAGTTCACTTGAGGACCAAGCATGGTTATACTTTTGCCACAAAATTATACAATGCAGACACCTGCACCTATTTTGAATGCAAAAATGGAGAGCACTATGCAAGGCTTATGCATTTGAGCCTGATATGCGTATCACCTTTGATATTCATCCGGAAGATGATATTGCAGATAATATCGATATCTGGGTCGATGTACAGACACCCCCAGTTCTACCATTATGTGAGTTTCTCAACCATATTTATGTCTTGGATATTGTTTATTCAAAAATAGTTGACAACTAATTTCTATTGACAGCTTATTCATTCAAGCAAATATGTTCGGTGCTTGGTAGACATGACCTACAACTGTCCTGGGGCTGAACTAAACTGCGAGGAGATAAGTCATTATGTTTCATGGCTTGAGGATCTTGATACTATCAAGAAAAAATATTTCATGGACTTGAAAATCATAGTACTCAAAACGTGCGACCAATAGTGTTCATATCAAACTACGGTCACATCTATTTAGGAAAGATGGTAAGATTTTTACAATTTGTCCTCAGTGCATATTTTGCATACATTATTTTTATGCTAAACTTCATTACTAAGTATGTTACTACGATGTTCTTCAACATGGAATCCTGATGATAGTTGTGCCTCATTGGATCGAGCCTAAAGGTCGCATGGCAATGGTTCGCTTACGGCCAAGACATCCTACATCGCACATGAGTGCATTCAGGATTTCTAAAAGCGAGCAAGTCTTAATAGTCAAAGACTGGAGCAAAATTGTGAAGGATCGCAGGGAAGTACTAGGGGGCAGCAATCAGAAACGCAGCCCACAATTAGGAGACAAATTCATCTGCATGCTCCAATATGGTGAATCAGGAGTGCTACACATGTTCTATGCTATTTTACCTGAGAGAGAGAGCAACATGAGTGATTAGCTAGCTAGAATGAGTTTGAAGATGATGATGTGCTACACTATGACTAAGATGATTAAATAGCTAGTGTTGGTGGTAATGACTATGATGATTATTATTAGCTAGTGTTGGTGATGATTAGATAGCTACCGTAGCTAGTGTTTGTGGTGATTAGCTAGCTAGAATGAGTTTGAAGATGATGGCGTGCTACACTATGACTATGATGATTAAATAGCTAGTGTTGGTCGTAATGACTATGATGATGATTAAATAGCTTGTGTAGGCGTATTAGATTCAAGTGGAGGCAACATGTGGTGCACCACATGTTGCCTCGACTTGAACCTAATCCACCTTCATTTCACGCACTGTTGTATATACTAACTAATCATGGTCATAAAATCATATGATGAAAGTACTGTATATAAAACATATACAAATACAGCAAAAATAAGCTGCAATTAAAAAACAGGAAAAATAAGCAGTAGAGCTTTTTCAGAAGAAACGCTACTGCTACTTACCTCTATCAGCAGCGCTTTTCCAACAAGAGCGCTACTGCTAACTAGGTGTATCAGTAGCGCGGATAAACCAGCGCTACTGCTACCAGTTAGCTATAGCGCCTTACTGGTAGCGCTTGTACAAGCGCTACTAGTAGCTCTAAAACCAGCGCTACTACCACTACAAAAAAATACACATCCACGATGATACGTGTTTGTCACAGTAGGTCGCGTTTTTTGTCATGCATGTACATCCATGACAAATTTATGACAGAATCAAGATAGTCATACCTGTGCTGTCGTAGAAGTGTTCCATGACATTACCAAAATTATCATCACGGAAGTGTCCACTTCCATGACGATAAATCGCGCGTCACGGAAGTGCTTTCGTCAAGGGTGACCAACACGTGGCATCCACCGTAACGGAACGCCGTTAAGCTATCGGGTCGGGTTTTGGATCCGATAACCCGTTAACAGCCCCGACCAATGGGGATTTTCCACGTGTACAATCATCATTGGCTGGAGGAAACACGTGTCGGCTCATCGCTGGGACAGATGTCATCCACCCATTGGACAGAAGGCGCCTATGATACGTCGACACGTGGCACGACCCAAGAGAGGCCCATTCCTGTGAAAAGGCCGGCCCGTTTGACTTGGTCCAAAGGTGGCAGGCCGGCCCATGGAAAGCCTGTTAACGGCCTGTTCGCATATAGCCCATTTACAGCCCGCTAACCCAAGGCCCGTTACGCCCTTTTCGAATTAGGCCCAGTAGCGTCATCTGGGCCATCCAATATGATTCCAGCCCGTTTTCACTTCTGGCCCATGTATGGCCCATGACGTCTTTCGACCCATATGAGGCCCTATGTAAATCTTGGCCTATTAATGGCCCGTGGTGAAACTGGCCCGTAATGAACAGTGTATCACTTTACACCCATTAACGGCCCGTGGTGAAGCTGGCCCGTAAAGAACATGTATCACTTTATACCCATTAACGGCCCGTTATTCCGTTGGGCCGTTTCCAGCCCATGTTATCTTTCGGCCTTCTCATAGCCCATTTATTCTTGGGCTATTTTCCAGCATTCGTTTACTTACGGCCCGTTACTGTCATTTTCTGCTTATGGGCCAAATTCAGCCCGTGGTTACAGTCGGCCCGTTTGTGGTCCGTTAATACGTTGGGCCGTTCATAGCGTCATCAAATACGCCCTATTAACGATGGCCCGTTATGGTCGGCCCATGAATGGACGATTCCAACTCTAGCCCGTTTATGGCCAGAATGCGGTCTGTTTTGCCCATGTTTGGCCAATCGATCATACGGCACGTATAAGGCCCATTGATGATACGGCCCGTAGAAGGCCCGTTGTTTCTACGGCCCGTAGAAGGCCCACTGTTTCTACGGCCTGTAGAAGGCCCACTGTTTCTACGGCCCGTAGAAGGCCCACTGTTTCTACGGCCCGTAGGAGGCCCAGTGTCACTACAGTAAATATTAGCCCATGGTTATTGTCGCCTAGTGTTAAAAAATAGGTTTTGCAGGCACTAGCAAACCGCAGAAAAAGAACTGCACTGACTACAAGCAAACAAATAAACAAGACAACAAGGAAATAAATAAGCAAGCAACTTACACTAGGCTATCACGGCTATTACACATATTACATCCACTGGGCATCAAAGTTCGCCACCAGTGCAATTATAGGGAACACAACAGCATACAAACGCCGCAGCAAAATAAGTCCAGAACTGAAACCACTTCAGAAGAGCTCAAGAAACAATATCCTGGGTACCCATAATGATGGCAAGATGCTTAGCAAGCTTATTAACTTTCTCTTGTTTGGCGCTTAAGTCCTCCAGCACTTGCTGTTGCACCAGAAATTATGCATCTGAATTCTGCAGGGACTTCCTCAGTCCTTCGGCTTCCTGTCCCATAACATCTGATCGATGTCTTTCAACTTGAAGTTGAGACTCAAGAAGCCGAACTGATTCAGGCAACGAGTTCGAAGAGCTGGTGCCAGTAGTGGTAGCCAGTAACTCGAACACTACATCAAGACAGGACTTTGGTGTTGTCTCAGTGTCTTCAATATAGTTTTTATCATCTTTCTTGGAGACCAACAGGGATGTCTCACTATCTTGAACCTTATCTGCATTACTTCCTTTACCATTGCATAACAGGGTACTCTTCTCCAATATTTTATCTGCGTTCTAAAAGAGAAACAAACAAACACATCCCAGGTTTACAATGTAGTATATGAAACTCATTTTGGTAAACCAGTTCAGTAGTAAGGTGGACATGATAACATCATGAAACAAACATATATCTATGTAGTATGGTCACTGTATGGTGTATATCAATCGAGTTTATGTTGCCAAATCAAGATAGATACAGTTCGAATCATATCTATTTAAGACAAAGCAGCATAGACAGAATATAAGTGTGGCAAACTACAGAGCAATAACAACACTTGTAATGTGCATGGCATCAGAACATAACTGTTTATTCAATTGAAACTAAAATCAACATAGAGCAAGTTACAACAGCAAACAACCAATCACGTTGAAGAAACAGGTTTAAAACATACCTGTTGCGCCATTGGAATTTCAATTGCATCCTTCAAATTTGAAATTAGTTGGTATCAGTAAATACAGTGATGCAAGAGCAAAGTAGTATGAACCATAGCTACGGAACCTGACCTGAGAACAATTCTTCTTCTGCTTTAAGTGTTGACTTCGGGTTCGGAGTGGTGGTCCTCGTGATTTGTGCACTGCAGTTGCCTTACTAACTGCTCGTGTTTGGGTGCTCTGTGGTGGAGACGGTGTTGTGTCAACGGGAACTGGCTGTCTATCTGCTGGGATTGGGGTTAGAAGGGGTGTAGTTGGTTCTCTGTCCAACTGGGTAGGGGTACAATCTGCATGAGTGTGGGTTATGTGTGGTGGGGCTGGTTCTTGGGCAAGTACAACCGTGGTCTATCTGCATCGACAGGTAGCACAATCTTTTCTGAAGACCGTGTTTTTACTCCCACAGATACTGCCATCACTCCCTCCAATTGAAATGGCTGATAAACAAGAAAAGTAATTGAATGTACAGACATTGTAAGATAGACAGGTGCAATGGATAGTAGGGAAGAAAACAGGGCATGAAACAATTAACATTTATGTTGTCTAAGCAAACAGAATAGCAGGACATAATTTCACATATATGATGGCTATGTAAACAGGATGACATGATATAACTATACGATGTGTCTATTAAAGTGGTTGGCATGCCATAAATCACAAACATGTCGTCGATGGAAACATGATGGCATGATATAATTCACGGATAGAATGACATAATTTAAAATATGATGACTATGTAAACAGGATGAGATGATACAACTATATTATGTCTTTAGAAAATGGGTTGGCATGCCATAATTCAGATACATGCTGTCTATGTAAACATGATGGCATGACATAATTCAAATATATGATTTATATACTAAGGAAGTGAGCAGAGGGCAATCGCATATATGATGTGTCAACTAAGGAGATGGCATTCAATATTGTGTATATTATGTAAAAACTAAGCATTGCAATACAACATATGCATTATATGAGTAATATAACCCTGCCAAGTTTGAGCATACACCTCAGGGGGATAATAGGACTGGTCATCTGCCTCTGAATCCTCCTCTGAAGAGCTATTTGTAACCAGCAAGATATCTGCTTCAGCAGGTAGCATTGTCTGCTCTGAAGACCTTGTTTTCACTCCAGATTTCTCCATCACCAATTCAAATGGCTGATGCATAGGAAGAGCAGTTGAATATACAAACATTGTCGACAAAAGCAATGAGAAATACAAAAAAAGGACGGCATGATAATTCACATATATGACGCTTGCCTAAACAGCATGGCATTGCATAATTCACATACATAATGCCTTGCAACAAGATGGCATTGCATAATTCACATATATGGTAATTAGACACTAAACAGGTGGCATTCACACAAAGCATGTCTAAACTAAGCAAATGACATAGCAATGCAAGATACCATACGCACGATATGAGCAACATAACCCTGCCAAGTTAGGGCATGCACCTCGGGGGGGAAATATGACTGGTCATCTGTCTCTGAATCCTCCTCTGAGGAGCTATCGGTAACCAGCAAGACATGCGCTTCGTCAGATAGCATTTTCTGCTCTGAAGACCTTGTTTCCACTCCAGATTTTTCCATGACCGTGCCGAATGGCTGATGCACAGGAAGAGTAATTGAATGTACTAAAATTGTTGACAAATTTAACACGTAATAAAAAATGATGGCATGATATAATTCACATATAAGATGACTGGCTAACCAGGGTGGCATTGCAAAATTCAGATATATGATGCCTGGCTAGACAAGATGGCATTGCATGATTCACATATACGATAAAGAAACTAAACAGATGGCATTGACACAAAGCATGTCTAAACTAAGCAGATGGCATCTTTAATGTATACAGTAAGCAATGCAAGGCACCATATGCATGATATTACCAACATTAGCATGCCAAGTTAGAGCGAAGACCTCATGGGGTAAATAGGAGTGGTCTTCTCTTTCTGAATCCCCCTTAGAACAGTTATCTTCCTCTTGATTACGATCTGAAATGGGTGGAGGGGGGGGCTGCCTTTGCGCCCACCATGGAACGACGTTTGCATGAAATTTTATTGCCATGCAAGGCTCGTCTCTTTTGCTCTACATGATCAGTTCCATTGTGTACAATAACTGGCATGCATAGGAATAAAACATAGTGAGATTATGTAAGGAGTGCATGCACAAATCCAGAATGATGGTAGCAAACTGTGGATAGACCCAAAACCAATGATAGCAGGCAGATAATAGCTTTAGTTAAAAAATACAGATAATGGCTCCTTTAATGTTTGTTTGCACCCAACATGAAACTCATAGTAGACACAGGAGATTAACCAGATAGTAGACAGATAGTACTGATTGCTGCCCCAATATGTACCCCACAACCATTTAAAAACTCAAGTTTCAAAATTAGTTTGGACCTGACTCGGAGTCTAATAGGTGAACACGACGATAATGTAGCATGTCATCATATTAAGCGATGCATAACGTAAGCAGACATGGAAGAGTGCGACCTCTCTTGCGGACCTGTGTAGTCCTCAAGGTCATCTGCTCAGTTGATGATGGTAATGCAGTTTTCGTGGCTGCCGGCTGTGGGGAAGAAGATCTGAGGCAGCGAAAGACAGTCTGGAGAGCGGATCCCTGCTGTGGTGAACCCTTCCGTCGTCGGAGCAACTGAGCTGGGGTGGAACACAGCGCCGCAGGAGCAGGACAAACCACACAAGGTTTTCTTTGACACATATCTGTAACAGAAGTAATTGAGTAAGGGCTTGTTTGAATTTGAGGATTCTAACAATGCAGGGATAGGAAATAGACAGGAATAGGATAGGAATGCACGTGCAAAACAGAGAATTTAAAAACACAGGATTTCTGCCAATCTGGGTGTTTGATTCACAACAATTGGAAGATCACAGGATGCAAAAAAGCATGGTGAGATTAAGTCAAACCACAAGAAAATGTACGGTTATAATGCTATTATGCTACTATCTCTTAGTCTTGTGCTTGATGAATAGGAATATGAAAAGGGGGAGAAGTGGAAATTAGAATTCCTACGGTTTTTATTTCAGGGAGACACTGAAGGAACAAATCCTACAGTTTTCCTTTGCTCCATTCCTTTGCACCAAATTCATGAAAAGTAGTACCATAGGAAACTTTCCAATTCCGATGTTTTCATTCACTTTTCCTTTCAAGCACTGGAGATTCTAGTAGGCAGGCTTGAGCAAGGAAAATCCTACACTAAAAAAATGTTTTTGTGCTACTTCTATTACTTTGGACCCAGGCCACTGCCATACTAGCTCAACTCCCAGGCCCATCGACAAGCTCAAACGCGCAGAGATAAATAATGATGGCGTTCAACAGAGTCCATCACGGATAGCTAAGTTGCCTGGTACCTCACTGCTTGTCATATAGTAGGATAAAATAATCGTATTTCCCATTACTACGAGTGCTCAGTGGACAATATATATAACATGTAGAGTAAAAAAGAGATGCAACAAGTGTACAACCTCTTTGGCGAAGCCATGTCGATCTCAGCGTGATTGGGTTGGCCGGTGAGGATGCTCCGGCTGACTTGGCTGTCGGAGGAGGGGAAGAAGATCTTAGGCGTCTGGAGATGGAGCCCGAGGTACTGCTCCGCTGTGATGGAGGGTTTCGTCGTTGGAGCAGCTCCGGTGAGTTGTACGACACCGAGGCTGAAGCAGGTCAAGAGAGACAACGAACAACGTTAACCTGAGTGGAATTCTAATAGAATCTCCAATACATGACGTAAAATACATAACCACAAAGTGCTAGATGTAAAATACATCAGCCGCTCATCTCTGAACTTAACTGTCGACACTGAATTTAACTGTCAAAACTGAACTTAACTGTCGAAATTGAACTAAACTGCCGAAACTGAATTTTGCTGTCGAAACTGAATTTTGTTGTCGAAACTGAACACACTAGCAAGGTGAGGCTACACGTCGGTCGACTGAATTTTTCATCTCTGGTCAGTCGATTTTGCAGCCGTTGGATACGAAATCAAGGGCCTGCGGTTCATCTTCAACCTCCACCCCCCTAAGCCGCCAGCCACCACCGGCCAAACAGCAGCCCCCCGCCGCCCGCGGTCGGTGGTGCGCCGCCCCGCCCGCCCCGAAAACACTCCCCACCGCCGATCCGCCGCCGCCCCGGCCATCCCTCTAGGCCCCCCATGCCGAGCTTTTTCTCCGGCGATCCCCACGCCACCGCCCCGCCAACGCCCCGCCACCGCCGGCGACCACCGCCCCCATCCTGAACCCTAAGATAGATAGTGGGGTACCTCTCCGGCGAGCCCCGCCCCCCGCTGCGGCTGGTTCTTCCTTCACCCCGGCGAGCCCCCCCCCTCACCCCCTGAAAATCGACTGACCCAAAAGTCGATTCAGTCGACTGAAGTGTAGCTAAATCAGAGCAGCATCACAAGCAAGAGCAAGAGCGAGAGCAGCAGCGCGAGCAAGAGCAATAGCAAGAGCAGACCAGGCAGGGGACCGAGAGCAAGAGCAGAGCAGCAGCGCGAGCGAGAGCTAAAGCAGCAGCATCTCCTACTGATGTGGACGTCGCCGCCGAGGGAGCGACGCCGTGGAGGAAGTGGCCGGCGACGCCGCCGTGGATGGAGCCGCGCCGTGTTGGCTCGGGACCGAGCGCCGGCAGCACCATGAGATCGAATCAAGAAGAAAATGCGGCGATTAGTGTACAACCTCTTTGGTGGCGCCGATTAGGCCACAGCTTCATCCGAGTAAACGGTGATGATGATGCTCTTCCGGTGGTGCAGGTGAAGACGGCGGTGTGGGAATGGAGGTGGCGCGAAAGACGAGGGGAACGTCGGGGCAGCTCCTTGGAGGTGGAGGACGATGTGGCTGAACCGGCGGGATGATGAGATCGACGACGGATCCTCATCCGGTACGGTGGATGAGGGACGTCAAGGTGTTGCTGTGGACGACGTCGTCGGGGAAGAGGCTCCGGCTAGGTGGCGGACGGAGCAGGGTGTGGGGTTTCGTCGTGGGTTTTCGCGGCCTCGGTGTACGAATGGGTGGGCGGATGGGATGGCAGTGGGGAACCATGGCTTAGAGACGCGCTTGTCCGAAATGTGGGGTAAGTTACAAAAGTACCCCCACCGATTTGAGGCGGTTCTTTTGGTTCAGGGGTACAACGGGCATTTCGCGTGTCGGGATTTCACAGGAGGTGGGAGTTTTCGCGCACGTTGTAATTTCGGAATAGCAAGGCGTGGGTTGAGATGGAGGGAGTTGTCGGAGCACAACGAGACAAAGATATATCTTAAATATTTCGGGCTAACAAGGCGCGGGTTGAAGAGGCGGGAGTTTCGCAGCACGATAGACAGAGGCGCTAGCTTGAATTTTCGGCATAACAAGGCGCGGCTTGAAATTTCGGAAGAACAAGCTTAACGTGTACCCCAAAAAAAGACAATTTGCACCTCAACACGCACAACACACGCACAACACACGCACAAACACCATTTAGACTAGAGTAAGGTACACGTGCATTGCACGCATGAGATTTGGCAACCAAATTATGAATAAATACCACATTATAGCATGCAAGCTTTGAGTCGTATATACAAGATGTAGATGTTCGTTTAATTCTTATAGTTCATTTCATTCAAAATCATCTAGTTTTTATAAGAAAGCTAATCTATTTTAAGATTCATGGAATTGTGTGTCGTAAGACATAAAGTAAAAACAAATAATGGCAAATCATTTAGAAAAACATTTGGGCAATTCTGATACGGAAGATTCTAGAACAAATAAGAAGTGCTTGTGTTTTGATGTTTGTGCATTATGCTTAAGTTCAACCATGGAGTCTTCTAGATTATACATGTGGGCGAAATCTGGTGGAATCTAGATGATATCCAACGGCCAGTAGTGCTCAAATTTGCCATCTTTGGACCATCGGATTCGCCTCATCCAACGACCATCTTTCAAAGTTAAAGTTACACACACACAATATAAAAAAATATAATATATAATATATATAGGGGTATAGATATAGATATGTGATGCGAAAGCCGCCCATCATCTCCAATTAGAATAGTGTGTCCATGCACGGATGCGACGTGGCCAAATGATGTCTGCCATCGGTATCTCAAATTCAAATCAGTCTGACCTTGTTCAATGTGTATACATTACAACATGCTCGTTTCCAACCAAACCGCGCAGATCTCCGTTATATTCATGCATGCATGGGTTTCGAACATCAGGATTCTTATTCAATATTTGAATTCAACTTACATTGATCATGACCTCACCTATTCTTTTACACCCACACTGTAGTCTTCTCTTTATAATTGTACCACTAACTTTCTCTCCTGCATGCATGCACACACACTACCAGTCGGCATTATCCATCGCACGCATACAATGTTTTTCTTCAGGTCGGTCTCCCATGAAGACACACACCCACACACATCCCCCTCTCCATCATATCGGGTGCATGCGCAACGATCGATGTTCCTCTATGTATGTGTGTATATAGTTAGGTCTTTCATAGTTTTCCACACAAACCGATCAATCGATATATCCAGTGAGGTCTCACCCTCTTTCCCACGTCCACATCGATCAATCTATACCTCTCTATATAGGATTAACATATATAGCTAATACACCCACATTAATTATATATCCAACGTCCCCCTCTCATCATCCATGCCTTCCGCTTTATCTCTCAAACGCGTGCACAATGGCGAAGACAGGGGGCCGTAAGGGCCCTGCCCCCCTCCCCCCCTAACATCTCTATATATCGAGGCTAATATGAATGTGATCATTATACAATTGCTGCTAAAAATGGTTTAAGTTCATGACTTGACCCTCCTCGTAAAGGATTAGCAATGCTTGGCCCCCTAGCTCATTTATTTTTCATGGCTCCGCCACTGCGCGCAACAGCGCACGTGTTCGCCCCCTCTCTCTAAATATTGATCTCGCACTTGTGCATTCCTTCATAGTCTCCCTCCACTCGGCCCCTCGCACCATCTTCTAGCCCCCCACCGGATTTTGCCACATGTAGAATCTAGCAGACTCCATGGTTGAACTTAAGCATAATGCACAAACCTCAAAACAACAGTGGTTCTCTTTTGTTCTAGAATCTTCCGTATCATAACTGCCCAAACTTTTTTTCTAGTTGAATTGCCATTTTTTTTACTTTATGCTTTACAATGCACAATTCCATGAATCATAAAAATAGATTAAGGGCTTCTTTGATTCAAAGGATTCTCAAAGGAATTTTGGAGGATTCTAATCATTAGGAATTTTTCCTATCTTGGTTGTTTGATTCGTAGGATTGTAAACCATAGGAATTTTTCCATATGATTCATTTGCACTAGATTTCATAGGAAACATCCCATCCACTTAAACCTCTTTGAAAGAATTCTGCGTTTTTTCTATGCACAATCAAACACTCGTACAATCCTGTAGGATTCAAGACGACATTCTACTATAATCCCATGTTTTTCCTATTCCCGCTTTCTTAGCTTTTTTATAAAAACTAATTGATTTTGAATGAGATGAACTATAATAATTAAACGAAGGGCTACATCAGGCATATATGACTCAGAGCTTACATGCTATAGTGTGGTATTTATTCATAATTTGGTTGCAAAATCTGATGCGTGCAATGCACGTGTACCTTACTAGTACTGCGAGTATGTGCAAAACACGTAAATTAGAATACCAATGGCACGCTACACAGTGTCTCTCTTACAGTTCATGAAGCCACGTGGCACATGTGGAGGCGTTGTCGCGACCTCCTTGCGTGATTGATCACAGTGACGTGCTGCTGGTTCCAGAAGATTGTACTCGTCCTCCCTGAGCCATACTGGCGGTACATGCACGAAGCGAAGATGTGCACGCACGCCATGCACGCACTCATTCCCTCGCACGCACACGCGGGTACACGGGCGGACGCAATTTTGTACCAAGATCCACCCATGTGATAATTTGACGCGTGTAAAGTCGTTCACTTCATTGATGGTCAATTAATACAGCGCATGCAAATTGAGTGGACGTGAGGGTGGAAGAAAGACATTATTACTCCACTGCGCGCATGCGAGTAGTTAAATCGTGGGTTGCTAGTAGTACTTCCATTGGTCTCCTTCGTATTTTGTGCCAATTTTTGACAGTAACATAATATTTACGCATTTGAGCAGTGTAGTACTTGAAATTTATGTTCCGCTAAACTCATCGGGAGCCGTTTCGGGCCTCGAAACCAAAACCATCAATTAATCTTTACCTTGTTCCCATCACATTCGAAAGCCTGCTCACACCTACTAGTACATACCAAACCTGAACGTGTTCCCACTATGCAGGTATTAGTACTAGTGCTAGTACTTAGGTTATAAAAAGGGGAACTACCTAACCGAAAATTACTCTACCCTTCCTCCTCATAAGTGCTTCTTCTTCGTCCGTCGTTGCCATGGCCGGTGAGTAGAGCTCTGGTCGAGAACTACTCGTAGCAAGGGAGCGGCAACCAAGGCTGCGGAAAAAAAAGAGAGGGCTCGCCGCCACGCAGAGACCTCGAAAGATCTCTCACGGGCAGGCGATGGCTCCCAGGAGCGCCCTAGCCGCGGAGGCGAACATGCCGAGCCGACGGAGCTGGAGTCGTTATCCCTCGAAGGCATGCCCGATCAGCTCAATAAGCAGAAGGAGTTCATCCAAGGCTTGATGGAGTTGCTGAAGGAGAGCCTCGACGACATGCCCGCTGAGCTCAATCAGCAAGGGGAGTTGACCGCCGGCTTGGTGATGCTGCTGAAGAAGAGCATTGCCTCGGAGAAGAAGGCGACCGGCGAAATCCTGCAACTTCAGGAGGATAAGGCGAACCTCTGCCACGGGATCGACCTGTTGAAGCAGAAGAACGCCGGCTGGAAGAAGCTGCATGAGAATAGTAGTTCCTCGATGAAGATGCTGCAGGCCCTCGTCATGGAACAGAAGGTGGAGTTGGCGAAGCTCCACATCGAGCACCCCGCTGCTGTCAAGGTACGTAATGCGGCCGTGGAACAGATGATGAAGGCTCGCGTCGAGAAATCCCGCGTCATGGACAGAATGAAGAAGATGGCGCAGTAGACGCGCAAGGAGATGGAGGTCGTGGAAGCGATGAAGAAGCAGTTACGACTCCGCGGCGAATTAGATCATTTGGGGTGATAATCTTTCTTCTTCTTTTGCTCCTGTGTTTCATCTTTTGCTTCGGGTGTTTCACCGCATGTGTCACGTTCTCTGCGAGGCATGAATAGAACAATTTTTTTTGAAGGAATGAATAGAACAATGCTAACAATGAGATGACTAGCAAATTAGAGCATTTTTATCGCCATATGGCACTGGGCTGCCGTGTTTCGTGCTCCTCCGTCGCAGTACTACTCCAGTGGAAAACTTGAGTATACCGCACGGTTCTTTGCTCCTCCTCGATCAGGTTGTCGGCACATTTATACGAGCAGTCAAATCACAAGGCCCCGCCTTCCAGCAGTAATGAGCCGTCAAATCACAAAGGCCCTCGCCTCTGGTGAAACCGACCAAGCTAGACTGCCCCGCCCTCTAGCCTTTTAAAAAATGTATACTTTTGTACATCAGTAGTATCGATGGATTGCGCCATGTAGCAAAACTTGAAATTAAAAAAAAGGTGGTACATATAGAGAGCGCTCGTCGCCAAATTATGCATATAGTACTATTAAAAAGGCTAGTCACAATAATGGTGTCCGGCACAACCCACCCCTCAAATAAAACTAAGAGGGTGCTTGGATACGTTTTAGTCCCATGACTAAAAGTAGTGGGACTAAAACATGCTAGCCTCACCCATGCTTGGATCCAAATACTAAAAAGGCTAAAATCAAGTTAATGAGCATTTATTATCCTCCAAACCCTCCAATCCAGAACTCGCCTATGTTAAAGGAGAGGAGTTAAATGAGTAGAGAGAGGACTAATCCACATTTTAGTAGGGGTACTCCTGACTAAAAAAATTTAGTCTCAAGACTAGTTTTAGCCCCTCTTTAGTCAGGGGTGCTTGGAACTTTAGCCTCTTAAAGAGACTATTTTTAGTCAGACTAAAATAAGTCCCTTGGATCCAAGCACCCTCTAAGCATCCTGGAATTCTTTGACAAAACTAAGCACCCTGAAATTCTTTGACAACTAAACTGCTGGCTATATGATGTTGGCCATATATATTGTACGTATATAATGTGAAGAAACGAGTGGTAGTACTATACCAACTAAAAGATGAAATGTAAGAAATACTAGTATGTACGTAATGAAGAGTTAAAGAACCGAGAAGAAAGATAACATAGTTCTGCTGGGGGCTCAGCACAACACACCCCTCAAATTAAATTAAGCACACCTGAAATTAAACTTTGCAACTATTCGGTAGACACTGCATTAGAACCACCATGAGCAACGACACTGCCCACCTTACTCAGAGTCCTCGTCCACGTCCTCGACTTCGTCCTTGTCCCTCTTCCTCTTGGCCGATACTTCTTTGCTTGAACCGCACACTTGGCTGTTGCTATTCATCCAACCCTTGTAGATATTGAAGCAAAGGTAGCCATCGATTGCAGCGTAGTGGATGTGGTTTATATCTAGTACATTCCGCTGCCATGCATGACGATGAAACGTGTATGGAGGTTTCTCCAGTTTACCGTACAAAGGATGAACCATGGCTCCTGCCAGGGTCAGCATTGAAGGCTGACGAGAGGACACCAGCCGATTCTTCTGGAGGTCGAAGGTGTTGCCTACAACGAGGCCTATCCGACGCAGGACTTCTTTGTCGTTACCAAAGTCTACAGTAACGAATTTGACTAGGTTGCTCTCGAGGAAGTCCTTAAAATCTTGGCACTCAACATCGGCATGGCATATGTGGTAGACCAAGCATAAGTCATGCACGCAAACCTAGATCACGGCGGGCTTCTTCCTCTCTTCGTCCTTTAGATCCTTCTCTCGTCCTAGGATTGTGGTGTACTCAACATCTAGCCCAGCGACCCACTCATCATCTGAGTCTTTGAAACATGCGTCTGAAGCGAGAAAGGCATCCTTTCACCGTCGTGGAAGAACGGGTGTAGATGACGTCGAACTCATCGCCGGTGATGGTTCTAACCTTGTACTCACCGCCGATCGTGGAGATTTGGGACGCCATGGATTTGGGAGGAGGGTTAGGATTAGTGGAACTACCGTAATGTGAATGGACGGGACGACTAGGAGCGAACCGCCGTAGTATTGAAGGATGTGCGGGGACGAGTAGGAGCGAACTGCCAGCGTGCGAACGGCAGGGTAGTGGCTTTCCATTCTCCCATGATACGGGCTTCCGAGAGCCCTTGGATCTGAGATCGAACGGTTGCATGGCGTGATTCTAGACCTATGGGTGAATATCCTATCCTGGAGGGTTATTCTGCAAATTTTCAGCAACTTAGCATGCGACCGTTTGATCTCAGATCCAAGGGCTGCCAGCAGCCCGTATCATGGCCGCGCCTACCACGACCATTGCGTCGCTCGCGCGGTCGCGCCCTTGGAGATTTAACAAGGTGCGTTAGGCTATCTGATGTTGGCATGTCATACATAGTCATCACTTAGTCACTCATACTACAACAAGGTTGGCTATAAGGTTGGCTATAAGTGTATTTTTTTACTCCTCTCTATCTCTTTCTTCGTACTCCCTCCGTCCCATAATATAAGAACGTTTTTGACACTAGTGTAGTGCCAAAAACGTTCTTATATTATGGGACACAGGGAGTACTAGTATTTATTGCATTTGCCAAGGAGTGACCTCTTCCAATGAAATGGTGTTGCTAAGTTTTGCTTCATTTAATTAGCTATAGACTCAAAATTGTCTTTTCACCTAGGTACACGCGCTTAGCACCGTTTCTTCCTTGGGTCACCAAACTAGTCTCTCTCTTCTTGATTAACTTGCCACATCAGACTTTATGCCTATGTGGCAAGCTTAAGCACCTGTAGGAGCAAGTAAAAGTAAGTACAATAGTGCGCTTTACATGGAATTTTTGCATATGTGGAGGAAAGAGAGGCAAGGAAAAAGTGGAGAAGTGGGCTCTCATGCAAGAGCCAGCCTCTACTACATGGTGGAGCATTGGGAGAGGCACCTGTATGGAGGTGGTCAGGAATCAGGAGACTCACGCCGGTCGTAGCGCCGCAGTTAAAATGATAATGGCAAGTCAAATCACGGGGCCCCACCTGTCCAGCAGCAACTAGCTATCAAATCACACAGCCCTACGTTTGCAGCATCCTACTCCCTCGTCTTCTCGCGTCTCTCTCGAACCAACTAGGCGGAACTGCCCCGCCTACCGCGCAGGAAAAGCCCCGCCCTCGACTTTTAAATAGTATACAGTATACTAATTTTGTATCCATGGATTGCGCCCGCGCCATGGAGCAAAGCGTCTAGAAAATGGCGGTACACATGTACGGAGTATACAGCACGCCCCTCGCGTTCGTGTCGCACCCCAGACGGTCGGTTGGTCTGGCACGCTGCTCTCCGAATGGAACGCGCGTCGTATTGCGTTTGCACACACATGTGGGACGGCAATTGAGAACCGACCATAGGCACACTCCCCGGCCCCGCAAGTCGGGTGACTTAATAGAAGAGGGAGACGAGCGATAGTACTAGAGAAGTGTTGTACTACGTTGGTGCCTGGACGATCCCTGCAAGACACGGAAGATCAGTTCGTCCATGCATGTGACCAGACTCCAGCAGACACGCCTGGATTGGCTATCGTCGACATATCGTGCAGGCTGTGTTGTACATGGCTGTAGTTGTGGTGAGAAATCTAAAAAAAGGTTTCTTGTCATCTCGCAAAATTAGGTGTCATGTGCTTCAGATCACTGCGAGGGTTAAACAGCGACAACTGAGTTGGGCTAGTCATTGGGGGCACATGCACGAACAGTGACTACTCGGCTGCCATCTAGGTCAAGCCGGCTATGTTAATTAGGACATCTATCGACGGACCCCTTTTCTACGAGTTTATCTTTAATTTGAGCTTTGTTCCTCGTCTAGTTTGTCCGTCGGGATTCATGTTGTATCCTTTGGACAGTGAGGTTATGATTTCTTGTCATGTGGCATTTTTTCGTGTTATATGTTATAATCCGGCGCTTCAGATCAAAATGACGACAACTGCGCCTCCGGGCCACGTGCATGAAGACTTCTCGACAGTCATTGACGAGGTCAAGCTGGCTCCGGTAGACAAAAGAAAACTAGTACTACTCCACTATATAGGCAGGAGCCTCCGCGCTTGCTTGCTAGTGTTGCTCTCTTCACACTATCTCGGCCTCTCCAGATCTAAACACGACAGCGGTGGCCACACTCTCTCTCTCTACTCACCACTGGTCACAGATCTAGCCGGATCATCTCCGCCGGGGAAGGTGAGAAGGTGCAACGTTCACGCGGTCGTCCTCAGCGACTGCTCTTACCCACTGCTGGGCGCGTCCCGATCAGCCTGCCTTGCCGTTCTCTCCCAATCACCGCTGGCGAAGGAGGGCCTCCGACCCCTTCTTCCTCGTTGCCGTAGTGTGGGCAGATCCAGCCTCCCGCCGCCCACCTAGCGACATCCCGGCGACCATCAGGTATAACTTCCTTCGAAATCGGCCTTGCTCTACTTCCTGAGCTCCTGACGTCGCTGCATTTGTATCTTTTACTATTTCTCAGGCCCCCTTGTAGATAGGATCAATCGGCTGTTCGAAAAGCACATAATTTTTTTACGTTTAAGAGGTAAAACTAGTTCATGCACTCGAACCTAGTACTACTTGGTTCAAACACGGAAGAAAGTGGGTGGGGGTGGGGGAGGATTTGTTACCTGAATCTAGGACTTGGTCGAAAGAGGAAATAATGGGGGCAAAAAGTAGCAGAGACTGGCTATCCAATTGGTCTCTAGGTCTAATAGGGAAATATAGGGAAACGCAGTACAAACTCAATATAAACCCGATCTATTGGTTGAAAAAGAAAAGAAAGTGGGGACTGGGGGACAAGTCAACAGAGTAAGTCCGGCACTAGATTTGCTAGCCTCACACAGTATAAGGTGGCTATACCGAACAAAAATGGGACCAACCCATATATCCTGTTCTGATGTTTGTTGCCTCGAGCCACTCTTATCTAATGCCACTGGTAAAATGTAGCAGTCGCACTGTGAAAAGTAAGGACACGTTAAACCAATGTTGTTTTCAATGTAATGCCTCCAGTAATATGAATCAATGGCACTTCTTTACATGTCCTGCTAAAATTTCCCATTAAGATAAGTTGGTTCTTTTCGTTAGAAATGCAACTGTCCTGGTCCGCCTACTCTCCTGTGCCCAAAGTAATGTCGTATTTAACAGTTGTCATAGTTAATCCTAATGCCCACACTAATATCTAGCCATGCCAGTGCTTTAGAAATTGCTACTGTCCTTGTAGAATTGCCATTCAGATAAGGAACATGCTTCTTTTCAGTTGATGCATGTTTCATCACTTGTTAGTCACTCTCCTTTCCACCTTTTTTGTGCAAACGGAGATATACATTTCACGCTCGATCTTAGTTGAACTGCACAAATGATATGCAAATTATAGTTGAGCATTCCAGGAGCTTCACAACCAACCTTGATGTTGCTCAATTTTATTGCAACTAATGAAGAAGCTCTGTGGGTTTCGTTTTCTGATGGAAATGGAACCGGGGCTGGAGCCCTTTTCTTAAAAAAAAATTGAAGAAGAAGCTGCTAGCTCACGGGACATTGCTTCATTTTAGGTGAACTACACCAAAAGGTCCCATGAATTGAATCATCCGTGTTGGTGACTGAAAGAGCCAGCTTCAGCATCCCAGTCTAAGCACCCTCGGCCTCCATCCTTGCGACGCACGGTACACCTCGTTTGCCACCTGCTCGACCCTAGTGTCACTGATAAAATGAAGTAATAAACAGTTAAAATAGAGCGAGTGTCATCTCTATCATTTCATTTCCAATGTAGATAAAGAAAGTGCTTCTCTTTGTTAATGTATGTTTCATCAACTAGTCCCATTGTTAATGTTTAAGCGTTTCTGCAAACTGGGGTGCTTAATTTTAGTGGATATGTACAAAAATAGAGATTTCAATGTCTCAAGGTGCCTCCTTGTACTACCGCTGTACACTGATGTTCATCACTGGCAGAAGGTGTATCTGGGAGACTTGGGACGATGTCCAGTATGAGGCGTACCGTATGAGGCGTCGCAGGGCCCATCTCGCCCTTGCAGCATGGCATACTATGATACTATCGCAATATTTTCTTCTATTTATTTTGTGTGTTTCATCAACTAGTGCCACTATAATGTAATCACGCTTTTTCATTATCTGTGCAAACAGGGTTATTCAGCTGCATTTTGGTGAAACTGCACAAATGTACGTATGGAACCGGCATATATGCAGAGTGCGAGGTGTGCCAAGTAAAAATTACCGACACCAACCATGCTGCATGCACGCATTGGCATCCACCACCACCAGTGGGATGTGTGGCGCTCTCTGTGGACGGATCTTTCTCGGCAGCAAATCATCTAACCAAATACTAGTAGCTTATATTTGCAGTTTTCTAGGGAGTACTCTTTTCTGAAAGAAGCACCAATCTATTTTTCTTTATTTGTACACTGTGTCACAACTTTGACCCAAAGGTCCAGAGTGATTTTAGGGTGATTGGCGTAGTACTCAGAGACTGATTGTAAGCATGATTTTCGTTAACTGTCACACTGATTGTAAGCATGAGCAGGTGGAAGATTAGGTTAGTGCGAAGCTTACCTTAAACCCTACCGCCGCCGTTGAAACGAGGCGAGCGTTGAGGGAACCGTGGAGAACGGCGGGGAAGCGACGTCGCGCCATCCGGCCTCCTCTTGCGGTGGGAGAACGAATACTCCTGTGGCTCCGGCTGGCTCTGCACCCTCACGAATGGCACACCATACTCGATTGATTCGTTATCCTCTGGGTGCTCGACCTTCGACCTGTACGCACACCACCTCCGCCTGACTGCGCCTCGGGCGAATCTGTCTGCTCCATCGCCCAGAGGAGATACTCGATGAACTCGGAGGACTGCGGCGTGACTGCCGCCGAGGAGTACATGTACATCACCGGCCTCATCGCCGCCGTCTCGCTCTTTCGCATACATTGCCACATGGCCCGCACCGTCCTCGAAATCTCCCACTCATTGTCAAACCCACTAAGGATCTCCTTCAACTTTGCTAACTTTGCCTGGTCGTCGCCGGCGATCTGCTTGATTCGCTGCTGCATCCTCTCCATAGATGTCCTTCTGAGTGGTCCGGTGCTAGCTTTGGAAGATGGAAGGAGAGACGGTGGTCTTGCAATAGAGAAGAGGGAGAGGCGAGACGGTGGTTTTGGAATGGAGATGATGGAGAAGAGAGGAGGTGGTTTTGCAATGGAGAAGATCAGAAGAGGGAGAGGCGAGACGGTGGTTTTGGAAAGGAGATCATG